>NC_134509.1:1567110-1649610 GCF_027942865.1 Odontesthes bonariensis | reverse complement strand
AGGAAGCCGAGAGACCTGCGGTCGGACAGGAATCCACCTGGCGGAGAGCGAACACACTCTCCGCCAGGTGGAGAGTGGAAATCAGCCGGCAGAGCGATCATGTCCATGTCGGGGCTCTTGATGATCGCTCTGCCGGCTGATTTCAGGACAACCATCCCGCGGTGTGTCCGCTCTCCGCCAGGTGGATTCCCCCTGAGTGTCTGCACCGCAGGGAGCTGAACACGGCGGGATGGCTCCGGCTGATTTCACCAGAGAGGAGGCAGGCGGACAGGGAGGCACAGACACAAGACCGCAGGTCTCTCTGCTTCCTCTGTCCCCGCAACATTTGAAACTTTTCAGGTGAGAAAGTAGTCGTTTAGATCCCCAACGTGTTGAAAACCAGACAAAATACCGGCTGTTTACAATTTTGTTCCCACGAATTCGGCGCTACTAAAGCTAGCCGCATTGAGTAACGCACTTCCGGTTATGTTCACAAAATAAAATACCAGTTGCCTTTTATCATAGGGAAAACAGGAAGTGAACCTACCCTCGTTGTAGCTAGCTTGAAACTGCCGTTTTGACAGGAAATGACGGTATGCCGGGTTGCCGCTGTCCTGCAGTGCTTCTGTCTCGGCTTGTATGGTGTCGCGGGGCAACTGATTTGTCACTCACAAAACAAGTTAAATTGTCGCTAGATTCAGCCAGATTGAGCCCGAAAGTCGCTAAGTCCCTAGATTATTTTTTTTGTCGCCAGAGATGGCCAAAAGTCGCTAAATCTAGCGACAAAGTCGCTAAATTGGCAACACGGCAGCCAGGAAAAGCCATGGCACCTGTGACGTCGCACGGAAGCCCCGCCCCCAGTCTGCAATTCCAGGAAGGTTTCCTAGCGGCAAATTCAAAATCGCAAATTTCATGTGTTTATGAAATGTTTTGGTGTAGAGTCCAATGATCATTATTGTTCCTCTGTGTATGTATTATCATTATGTATTGGGTGTAGTGTCAGCTTTCTGTAGGCCTTTAAAGATGGAAGCTGCCATTCTTCCAGGATGTTGTTTTTCTGTGTGTTTCCAGTCAAAGCTTCACACTGAGTATCAGCAGGTTGTGTTTCTCTGCAGCTCACTTCAGCTGAGCCCATTCAG
Organism: Odontesthes bonariensis; assembly: GCF_027942865.1. Taxonomy (NCBI): domain Eukaryota; kingdom Metazoa; phylum Chordata; class Actinopteri; order Atheriniformes; family Atherinopsidae; genus Odontesthes; species Odontesthes bonariensis. The sequence continues at coordinate 1,648,492 of NC_134509.1, read as the reverse complement.
CTGATGTCAGCTGCAGTTAGTTTGCTGCACATGTGACAAACTGTGACATCAGAGAGGAATCACTGAGCTGCATCAGCCCAGATGAATTCCAACCTGCTGACAGATCTTCACTGATTCTGCTGCAATGAGCAGAAGTCTGGTGAGCAGCCGGGGTTCATCCTGATGTTTCTTCACTTTCACTTCCTGTTAGACGATGAAAGGACACCTGGACTGGAGCTGCTTTCTGATGGCTGAATGTTGCTGAATGTTGCTGTTGAACGCTCACACAGAGGACTGAAATGATCCTTTACAAACAACATTTGCATGAGCATGAGGGACTGCCCACAGAGTTTAAAGGAGGCGCTGCCACACTCCTCACTTTGGATCACCTCTTCCTCCCGGCTGGAGAGGGAGAGGAGAAGAGCCCAGCAGCATCCTTTCTTTAACTCAGAGCAGCTTTTTGTCCCCCAGCAGCCACCGTCCTGTTTCTACAGACTTTAACAGTCCACAACATCTGCTTTGGACTGAAAGTTCCTGATGTTCAGCATCAGAATCCTGCCAGTGTTTCACTGTTAGTCTGTTTGGCTCATTCTGTCTTTATTCTGACTTTCTGACATTTTCACCTGCTGAATTATTGATTGAATTCTAGATTTTTCATCTCAGAAATGAGACTTTTTGCTTCATTATTCATCACAATGTTCATTTTTCATGTTTTTATCTGATAATTTTATTCATTAAACTTAGTTTAAACTTAGTCATATTCATATATTGAAGATCTGTTATCATTCATTATATCAACCGTTCTGTTATTAGCTATATTTTTAAATGCTTCCTCTTAGAGGAAAGTTTATCCATGTTTGTTAGCTTTTGTTAGTTTACTCAAATTATCTCAACGCTTCACTAAGAGGAAAACTTAGTCATATTCAAATGGTTTATTAGGACCTATTATCACTGTATAAACCTTAATATTTCCTCTCAGATGAAAGTTTTTTACCCAAGTCCCCTTTAATTTATGGACCATTGAACGGCTTCTTAAATGCTCCCTCTTAGGGCGTATTCAGACCAGGAAAGTCCGATAGTTCACTTGCTTTGGTCCGAACCTTTTTTTTTTCATTTTGGTGCGGTTCGCTTTCAGACTGTACATTTCAGTAAACGGACCAAAATATGTCAACAAAGCCACGCGCCCTGAAGTCGTTCGGCTATTGGTCAGAATCGACACGCGCAACACAAAGTGCTAAGTTCAAAAGTGAATGTAGTCATGGACGCTTTCCGTGCCGTTATTGCTTTTAATATAATCAAAACTATATGTTTTTTCAACGTTTTGCTATTTTCATAACTGTGTAATTACTATGCTGCTGTACAAGTAATTTATCAACAACGACGACAAAGGGCAAGGTGCCCCACGTTTGTCCCTTACTAATTTTCGGTCTAGAAATATTATTTTCGGTCTTTCGTTAGCTTTACCACAGCCGGTCTAGTAATTAGAAGAACGACGCTCTGTTCTGTAGCGGCAGACAAAGGACGGATGCTCCTGAGGTACAAAAAGCAAAAAGTCTGGGATTAGGTCCGGTCTGCTTTCACACCTCCAAAAGATCCGCACCAAATTAATGTTTTTATTTACCTGTATTTCTGTGTTGTAGTTTTTTTGTTTTTATGTAAAGCACAGTGAGTTGCCTGTGGTATGAAATGCGCTATATAAATAAAGATTGATTGATTGATTAAAGTTCAAAGTTGGTGAAATTTTGTCTCAGATCTTTTCTCTCATTTTTACTCTTTATCTCAGTCATGTTTTTTTACTTTTTATTGGAAAATATTGAGTATCTCAATATATTTAGGTATTAGATTTTTATCTTAGAATATTTGACATTTTTTACTTTTATAATAAAAATCTGAGTTTTGAGGCAACAGTAAGAATGGATATTTAATGTTGGACAAACAGGACATCAGCAGGTCGACTGATGTTTCTGTAAAATCACTGATACGTTCACTAACTCAACTATATCATCATTCACACATGAATTCAGGACGCTGCTTTTACACAATGTATTTTTCCCAGAAAACATCCTGGTGAAACCTGGACTGCTTGTGTGGAGTCACGTCAGGTCAGTAGGTCCTTCAATGTGGCCCAGGATGGATTTGTGTTCACGCTGTTCTGAGAATGTGGACACAAGTGTCACAGAGCACCTCTGAATGTGGTCTGAGGAATCGGATCTGAATGCGTTCACACCTGTATTTAGTGCTGTTCACCTGTGATCCGATCAGCCGGGACTTATATCAGCAGCAGGTGTGAACAGCCTCTGTGTTCATTAAAGCCACATCGTGCAGTTTGTGGTTTCACCACCAGAGGGCGACAGAAAACATTCATTAAAGGGGAAGTTCGGTTTTTTTAAACCTGGACCTTATTTCTGGCATGAAATACGTTCATCTTCTCACTTATAACAGTTTGGTGAAAGTCGGCGTCCTTCGGAGGAATGAATGAATGAACGCGACAATTCATTGGTCTTAAAGTATTGGTGAAATAAAGACAGATTAGGCCTTATTTAGAGGCTGTGTTGTCTCTGCCCTGTTCTCTCCCGTTATATGGATATACGCGGATCTCAGTGATCTAAATAGCATCCTGCTATTGGTGAATAGATGAACGTATTTTATGCCAGAAATAAGGTCCAGGTTTAAAAAGCTTCCCCTTTAACATTACATCGTAAAAAGAATGTATTTCAGCCCCAAACGTGATGTTTTCTAACCCTAACCCAGAGATTTTTCCTGAACTTGTTTTGTTTCTTGAAAGAAATGCTTGAAAATTCATTTTTGTCTGCTGTTGAAATGTTAAGTAGTCATTCTTTTTGCTGCAGCTTTTTTTAGTTTTAAATTCACAGAGAATAATAAATACTAAATGAATGAAGAATAAAATCAGTTTAAACCTTTCTCAGCCTTTGTGTTCCACCTGTTTGTGGGAGTCTCCATCCTCTGTGATGTTAAATAACTCAGTGTGCATAAATACATCATTCTTAGATTAAACCTTCTTATCAGCAGGAATCTTGTGTCGGCCTCCTAAATGTACAGTTCATCCTATGTATTCCACATACAACAGAAAATGAATCCTCCCATAGAAAGTAATGAATTCCCTCCCATAAACGTATTGTCATGCAACTCCAAAACATATTTGTGGTTTGGTTCCACGTGCTTACACAATCTCCAACCTGCCTTTTGGTTCAGTAGAAATAAATGTGTATTTTTTAATTTGTTGTGGATTGTTGTTGCTCAGGCCTCGCTGTCGCCTGTCGCCCAGCTGATATTGCACCCGACCTTGAATATCCTTCCCTCGGTTGGTGAGCCAATGTGAGGGTGTTCTCCTGTTTCTTCTTAGGCACTTGCCGGCGAACCCAGGCCTGGCTCCGTGGGGTTGCCCCAGTTTCCCTTTTCCAGGGGAGGTGACTCTCTTACACATGTGCTGACGTCTTTGAATTGCTCTTAGTCTGAGCCCTTTCCAGAGACCAGTCTGCCATGGGAGACTCTATCAGGGACTAAGACCCTGGACAACACAGCTTGTAGGGTTATGTGGATACACAAACCCTTCCACGACATTAAGGTAACGATTCTACGGAGGGGATGCATTATGGGATACATTTCCTACACTGTGATGGAATGGAATGCGAAGCACCTTAAAACTCTCGGTAGCTCAGGTGTAAAATAATAATTGTTAAAGTATAATGAAGTGACATAAAGCAATAACACAATTTATCAAATTAATCTGAAAAGATGGTGTTTATTCACTGAGAAGTATGAACATCTGTAGCGCATCAGGTAGAATAATAGTGAACAGTATTTAACTTTCCATCCATGTTTTCCTGGTTGAAAATGATCAACTGTCCTGGGGTCCGTTTCACAAAGCAGGTTCAGCAAACTCTGAGTCTGTTCCTGAACTCTGAGTTGATCTACTCTGAGATAGAAAACTCTGAGTTTTCGGTTCCAGAAACGCTGATTTGAGGGAGTTTAATCAACTCTGAGTAGGTTCACCATGAGTTTAGCGCGTGCACCACAACTTTAAAAAGCCAGCATCAATGGAGCCCTGATTCGACGAGTCACCATGGCAACGGGGAAGAGGAGGGGCTACGTTTTTCACCAACCTCGAATTGGAAATCTTAATGCGCTCATACGGCGAGTTTCAACAGGTTTTTAGAAATAAGTGCAACACAAAAGTATAAGTTTAAATGTAGTCCTTTGCAATCACAATAATATTACAGGGAAACTGCTTGAATGGTAGCCCATTCATTTATTTAATTTAGGTGCAATCCCGGGGGGGAGAAATGCACTTGGCATCAGTTTAAGATGAAATATAAAAACATTGTTCAAACAGGTGAGACCTCGGCATGGAGGTTCCTCATTTTGATCATGTTTTACACTGTAAAATAAATATTAAGTGGCTGTTTCACTGTGCAGTTATTTTATCCCCAACATAATGCTGTTTTCACACACATAAATGTCTTCTCATCTGTATCATGTTCTGTTAAATAATTAAGCCTATTTAAACTAACACAGACTTCTACTGAGCCAACAGAAAGAAGGCAGATGCCCGTAAAACGGGTGGTGCCCAGCACCGCCACCTCTAACGGAGGCCAGTGGCTGAGGGAATCCACCCCCAAGACACAAGTGCCTTTATAAAATATATAATAGGCCTATATATGTCTTTTTTAAGCCTATTCATACAAATATTTATTTGTCTTTTATGTCTTTTTTTCTTTTGTCCCAACACATTCTGATGGTGCCGCTCAAAAAGATAATTTTCTGTAAATGCTAAAACATCTATGATAACCATCTCCAGATGAATATTTATTTCTCTGCGCAGTAATGCTGCTCCTTCATCCACGGGATCGTTGTCAAAAGGACATGTTCGTGAAAAAAGTCGCCTCCTGCTGTGCCTGATGGACTTCTAGAAGTAGAAGAACTCGCTCTGCTGACTGAATGAATGAGGAAATCAAATGGCGTGTGTGGCTGAAAGAGGGCGGAGACAGAAAGAAACTCAAGGTTTCTTGAATAAAACCTGGTCCCGACCAGGTTAGGTTCAGAGAGTCTGTTACTACGGTAACTGACCGAGAGCTTAAGTTACCTCTCTTTGTGAAACAGGCTAGAGTTACCCCTCTTTCTCGGGGTTGAGTTACCTCCCTTTGTGAAACGGAAAACTCAGGGTTTCCCTCATTTCAGGGTTAACCTACTCAGAGTTTTCACTAAACCTGCTACGTGAAACGGACCTCTGTTCCCATCTATGTTGCAATGCACTGCTGCACTGACAGTGATTCTGTGGGTGCAGGAGGGATCATCGCCAATAATTCACCCACACAACCAGCTTGTCCTCCATTTTTGCCTTGACGTGCACTTGGTTTATGTTAGGAAATGTCTGGAGTAGCCTGTTTTCTGAGTGTTTGAACAGGGTTATGGTTGCTAATGTGTTTGTAGCAAAGAATCTGTGATTTCATGCGTTTGGATGTGTGTTTCAGAAGGAAGCTCCACCTGTGCAGCAGCAGGTGAATGTAGGGTTTGCAGTAAAGTTTGGTGTCGAGGATCTTCTGCAGTTGCTCAAAATTGTTTGATGTATTTATTTTTTTTCACTTGGAGTGTTTTTAGTGGGATTATCTTCTTGTTTTTCTTGGTTTGTGTTGTTCTTATGGTTGGTTGTTTGTGGAAAAGTTGTTGTGGTTTTTCTGAGGAAAGGCCTTGAGTTGCTTCCCTTACTGAGAGCTTTGCGTTGGGTGTGTGACTTACAACTCCAAATGTTTTACACCAAACTGTTACAAGTTGTTTTGTTATAGGGTTTGGAGACATGTGATCCTCCCCATCTACACTGAGTGTTAGAATGAATTGATAGGGACATCACATCACATCACATCACATCACATTACATTACGGTCATTCTGCAGACGCTTTTATCCAAAGCGACTTACAATAAGTGTGTTCCACATCGGTAGGCAAAAGAACTTCAGGTCACAAGAAATCATAAGTGCACTGAAAAAAATCAAAGTCTTACCAAGTATATTTGTCTCATTAGCTTAAAAACCTCTTTAAATGTCAAAAAAAGCTTGTTACCTCCGCCAAGGAGGTTATGTGATCGCCCGAGTTTGTCTGTTGGTCTGGATGTTCGTCTGTTCGCTGCAATCTTGCGACCTGCCACAAGGTGGCTTGGCTTGGTTGTTTCGTTGTCGTTGAGGGAGGGGTAAGGAGGGGGTGCGCAGAGGGAAAGCTTACACTAACTGCGCAGGGGGGAAGGTAAACACAAATGAAAGCCGTCTTTAGGCTGAGTTATACTTCTTTTAACTGCCCTTGCACGTATGTTAATGGCTCGAGACGTTTATGCTTCATTTTGCTTTGTCGGCGCTTGCGTGTGCTGCGTGGCGATTCACCGCCAGGACAGTAGGTGGAGTAGCGGGTTTTTTCAATGACAAGCCTACTACGATGAAAGGAAATTCACCGCCAGGACCTCTTCGACTGGATTCATGCTTCTACTTCTTGTAAATAGCCGGTATTTTGTCAGATTTTCAATACCTTGGGGGTCTAAACGACTACTTTCTCGCCTGAAAATGTTTCAAATGTTGCTAAAGTTATATATTTACAGAGTTTATAGCTTAAGGGAAATCAGCTTTTCAGGCCGGCTGATTTGGGCTCGGACAGGAGTGAAGTGCACTGTGTGTAAACGCTCTGCATACTGTCAGATTGATGAGTATGCCGTTTTCAAGTAGTAGGCGGTTTCGAACACAGCCAGTGGCTTGTGCTTGCGTCTTGCGTGAAGTTTAGAAAATTGAGGTGACACACGCAAGCACGCAAGGGGGGGCTTGCAACCGCGCAAGGGCTTGCGTTTCTTCTTGCACCTTGCGTTACCAACTATAAACCAGGCTTCAAAAGAAGTATAACTCAGCCTTTACTTTGTAAACCTTTTCAATCGGAACACGAGCCAGCTGAATCTATGCACATGTTTAAGCAGGCGCATCGCTTTCTCTCGGACGTGGTGGATTACGACGTTAATCGTTTCAGACCATTCACTACAATATATGGGTGGATTAAAAAAATGCGCTTATAAAACAAAGCTTCATTGGCGGAGGTCTGCACTCTCTGAGTGCATTTCTAGTTTCATATGATATGTGACTCAAAACAATTTGTTTTCAAGACTTTTTCATTTAACAAGATATTCAAGATGTATTGTATTAAAACAAGTCCCTATATCTGGCTGAAATGGTACTTGTTAGGCAGTTGTGTCTTATATCAAGTGTAATGAGATATTTTGACTAGAAATTAGACAAATGTACTTGGTAAGACTTTGATTTTTTTCCAGTGAGAAAGACAGTTTACAGAATCTACACACTGGAAAAAATCTAAAGTCACTAAAAAATCTAACTCAGAGAGTTAGTAGGAGTAGTATGAGTAGTAGGAGAAGTGTGCGGTTTGGAACACAGGCGATGTGTCGAGGGAGAAAAGAAGAGGACCCAGGACCGAACCTTGGGGAACCCCAGTGGTGAGCCTACGTGGCTTCGACACAGACCCTCTCAGTGATTGGCTCTCATGGGATTTCTGACTTTGGCTTGAAATGTGTTTCCATGCTGTGTTTCCAGCTTCTAACAGGAGCTCAGTCACCTGTAACTGATGTGTTTGTTTCAGACTGAAACTTTCTTCTTTCTGTTGGAGACAGATTTAATGGTTCCAGTTCCTGAGCCGCAGCCCGTCACATTTTACCAACAGATGCTTCAGTCCAACTTCCAGGACACGTTTATGTGTGCACGGGAAGGCTGGGCGGAGGATAAACAGCGTCTGGTGGATATCTACACAGAGCTGTACATCACAGCAGGGTGGGACGTGCACATGAACACGCAGCACGAGGTCCGACAGATCGAGGGGGCGAGGAAGCCGGCAGAGCCGGAGAAAGCAGTGAGACCCAGAGACATGTTCAAACATCCTTCTGGAGAATACAGACCCGTAAAAACTGTGCTGACCAATGGAATAGCAGGAATTGGAAAAACCCTCCTGGTGCAGAAGTTTGTGTTGGACTGGGCCGAACACAGATCCAATCAGGATGTGCACCTCATCTTCCCCTTCACCTTCCGTCAGCTGAACCCTCTGCAGGGAGGAGAGTTCAGTTTGGCACAACTCATTCATGAATGCATCCCAGAAACCGTGGACATCAGAGAGGAGGCTCTGAACCACATCTTCACCGCTCTGCAGTCATCGGGAAACAGCAACTACGACAAGAGCAAATTCAAGCTGCTGTTTGTGTTGGACGGACTGGATGAGAGCCGCCTTCATCTGGACCTTCATGCTGAAGACGTCGGCCCTGTGGACGTAACGAAGCCGACTGCAGCCGGCGTGCTGCTGAGGAGGCTCATCAGCGGGAAACTGTTACGCTCCGCTCGCCTCTGGATAACCACACGACCCGCGGCGGCCAATCAGATCCCTCGAAGGTTGGTCAGCTGCGTGACGGAGGTCAGAGGGTTCACCGACTCTCAGAAGGAGGAGTACTTCAGGAAGAGGTTCAGAGACGAGGAGCAGGCCAGCAGGATCATCTCCCACATCCAGACATCCCGAAGCCTCCACATCATGTGCCACATCCCGGTCTTCTGCTGGATCACTGCTACAGTTCTGGAGGATGTGTTGGACACCAGAGAGGGAGCAGAGCTGCCCAGCACCCTGACTGAGATGTACATCCACTTCCTGGTGGTTCAGGCCAAAGTGAAGAAGCATGATGGAGGAGCTGCGACAGATCCACACTGGAGTCCAGAGAGCAGGGAGATGATTGAGTCTCTGGGAAAACTGGCTTTTGAGCAGCTGCAGAAAGGAAAGCTGATCTTCTATGAATCAGACCTGACAGAGTGTGGCATCGATATCTCAGCAGCCTCAGTGTACTCAGCAGTGTTCACACAGATCTTTAGAAAGGAGAGAGGGCTGTACCGGGAGAAGGTGTTCTGCTTCATCCATCTGAGTGTTCAGGAGTTTCTGGCTGCTCTTCATGTCCATCTGACCTTCATCAACTCTGGAATAAACCTGATGGGAGAACAACAAAAGTGGTTTAAATTATTCAAAGACAAAAAAGACCTAAAACATCTCCATCAGAGTGCTGTGCACAAGGCCTTAGAGAGTCCAAACGGACACCTGGACCTGTTCCTCCGCTTCCTCCTGGGTCTTTCCCTGCAGACCAATCAGAGGCTCCTACGAGGCCTGCTGACACAGACAGGAAGTAGCTCACAGACCAATCAGGAAACAGTCCGTTACATCAAGAAGAAGATCAGTGAGGATCTGTCTGCAGAGAGAAGCATCAATCTGTTCCACTGTCTGAATGAACTGAATGATCGTTCTCTGGTGGAGCAGATCCAACAGGCCCTGAGTTCAGGAAGTCTCTCCTCAGATGAACTGTCTCCTGCTCAGTGGTCAGCTCTGGTCTTCATCTTACTGTCATCAGGAAAAGATCTGGATGAGTTTGAGCTGAAGAAATACTCTGCTTCAGAGGAGGCTCTTCTGAGGCTGCTGCCAGTGGTCAAAGCCTCCAACAAAGCTGTGTGAGTACAGAGATAGAGGGATGTGTATGAATATCCTGCTGCTGTTTCCGTAGGAGAGAAAGTCCCAGATTTATCTCATTATTCCCTCCTCAGACTGAGCGGCTGTAACCTCTCAGAGAGAAGCTGTGCAGCTCTGTCCTCAGCTCTCAGCTCCCAGTCCTCCAGCCTGACACAGCTGGACCTGAGTAACAACAACCTGCAGGATTCAGGAGTGAAGCAGCTGTCTGATGGACTGAAGAGTCCAAACTGTGACCTGAAAGCTCTCAGGTCAGGATTCATTAACCTTTTAAACTGGGAGTTGATATAATTCTGTCTTAATTTAATGATAAAACAGCTGCCAGGTGCTTTGATCAATGAAGTAGATGAATCTGTTCTGGTTTTCTGGCTTAACTAACCTGAACAATCGATATCATGCAGCATAACAATGTTGGATGTGTAATGTAATGTGGATTATATGATGGTGTATATCTCCACTCAGTGTTTCTTCTCACCTTCATCACACACAGTGGAGCCATATAATCTGGGAGTGCAGCAGATGAGACTCAATTAAAAACAAGAGCAGCAAAACAGTGCTAGAGACTCTCACTCTGGGGTGAAATGAAACAAGTGCCCCCCAGTGGTGTGAGATAATTCCATGATCACAAAGATGATGATGTGCTGATAGACAACAGATTTTGAGACTTTGTCACTGAGAAACTGCAGTTCCAAGGTTCAAATGCTTTGCCACCATGTTGACTCCTTGTTTCCCTCACCGTGTTTCTGAGCATTTAAGAACCACCACATGGATAACAAGGTTATAAACCTGATATCAGGAGGTGATATAGATGGTCTTTCAGTCTTTATGCAGCATTAGAGCCGTTTCATTTGGATCACAGCTGTTCCTTGTCCTTTTCCTGTTATTCCCTCCTCAGGCTGAGCGGCTGTAAGCTCTCAGAGAGAAGCTGTGCAGCTCTGTCCTCAGCTCTCAGCTCCCAGTCCTCCAGCCTGACACAACTGGACCTGAGTAACAACAACCTGCAGGATTCAGGAGTGAAGCAGCTGTCTGATGGACTGAAGAGTCCAAACTGTGAGCTGAAAGCTCTCAGGTCAGGATTCTCTGCTGTTTCAGCTTCATACAGTCTCTGTGATGCAATAACATCTGTTATATTTTCAGAGATGTTTAAAATCACAAAGTAAAATATCTCCAGATCTGTGTCACTTTCCTCTGATCCAGTGTCGGAAATTAGCGAGGGCCACGGGCCATTTGGCCCCCAATTTAGCCTAAAATGCCCCCAAAAATCGTGCTCGAGGGGCCAAAATTGCCCCCAAGTTTTTGAAACAAATATTTGTACATTTTTATAATGTCACATTAAACTACAATTTTTATTTTCATTAATTTACCGTCGCGTCTCTTTATTCTCCTGATGGAATGTAAATAAACGATTATTAAGCGAGCGGCGGGAGTAGTTGGGTTTCCATCCAAGTCGTATCGAATTTAAGAGCGTGTTTTGTGAAAATGCGCAAAAAGCAAAGGTCAAAAAATACAATGTGGTGTGCATTCTGGTGACAGACTACAAAACACCACCGTTTCGCTTATGGTAAGTGACAACAGACGCTAACTTTTAAGACTTCATCACATCTTTTGTGTGGCTCGTTAGCTAAGGTGTCGAGTTGATAGCTATGGTCACCGTCTACATCCTGCAGCAACATACGGCTCTTAGGCAAACACAGAGAGCCGTGTGTTGCTGCAGGATGTAGACGGTGACCTTAGCGTTAGGCTAGCATCAGCTCGACACCATAGTTGAGTTGTGTAGTTTGGACTGTGTCACTTCGCGTGTTACTCGTGCAGAATGTGCAAAAAAACGACCTGTAATCTCGCTTTGTCGCATGCACATTATATCCTGCTCCGCTCCCGAGTTTTAGCTCTGGTTTTAGTAGTAGGCTATTCATGGGAAACGCATGAATAGCACGTAAGGTCTCTGCCAAGTCGTAATTAAAAGCAGTTCATTATTTAAGTAAAGAACATGCAATCTATAGAGTCGATTTAGAGTCGGAGGGGATGCTCAGCCCTAGGTTTTCAGCTTACTTTTATGTTTATGAGGGGCCAGGCAGCCTACCAGTATTGTTCTCATTCTCATAGAAGGCTAAAATTGTTTAAATCAAACCAATACTGATGTCAGTTTGCTTACGGCTTTCTCCTGTTTTCTGTCTGTAGCTACTACTTCCACACTTCTCTCTGTAAAATAAATGGCAAGCTTTACATTTATTTGGGTTGGCAGACGGCAAAGTAATGATGACGTCGTGCATTTAAATCTAAAAATAACTTGAAGATCTAAGTTTTTTTTGTTTGTTTTTTTTGATGGCCCCCAAACATTTTGAAAATGCCCCCACTTTTTGGACTGTGGGGGCCAAAATTGCCCCCAAAATATTTTCTTAATTTCATACCCTGCTCTGATCTAGTCTGCACACACACACACACACACACACACACACACAAACACACACATATGAACTCTGGCTGAAACATTTATTTATAACCTTTGAAATAGACATAAAAAACAACTATTTTCAGGTTAAATCAGGCGCTGCAGCTGTGAAGATGCCGTCTACAGATGCTGGCCTGATGCCCAGATGTTTGATAATCATGAGGGGAAATACTTTCCTGTTATCCTTTGAAAACAAGCTCAGTTAAGCCGGTTTAGGACATAAACTAACATGTTATGATGAAAAACCAGCTTTGATTTGTGAACAATATGAGGTAATCATTCATTTTCAGACAGCAGCATTCAAGAATCACTTCAAGCACGACTGTTTTCAGCCTCTGTGCCTCAACACCTCTGACAGGAAGCTGTAATACAGCAACAGTCAAAGGTTTGGACACACCCACTGATTCAAAATGAATGAGGAGGTCAGTCCAAACTTTGAAGTGGTCCCTACGATAAACAGAAATAAAGTTCAGTCCTTTGTTCAACTGACGAGAAGAAGACGAGTGTTGGGTGAAATAAAGATGTTCCACCTTGTGTTTCTTCTCCTGGTTGAAACCCGGCCGCCGTCCTTCTCCTTGATGTTCCTGTTGTTTGGATCCAGGTGCTGCAGAGACTCTTGTTCCTTCTCTCAGTTCAGACTGCAGTTCTGTCAGCTCATGTGGAGAATGCTGCCACCTGCTGCTGTAGTTAGGAACTGCACCTCACATCGGTGCATCTTCTCTACAGATCAGCTGCACTAAAATGACACAAAACAGTCGCAGCAAAGTAACAGATTACATGTCACACACTGACAGGAAGAGATTCACAGATGTGCAAAACACATTTCACATGTAAAAATGGATCCACAACCTTTTAGATGCCACTGCATGTGTTTTTGTTTCATGTTAAAGCATCAATCTGCACATATTAATCTGTAGTTTTACACAAGACTTTATGAATCACAAATAAAATGTTCTTCAGCATCGTGAGATATTTGTGACTGATGGGAGACATTTACAGAATCTCTCCTGTGGATTACTAATTAAAATGCTTAAAAAACTGCCACATAAAATCAAAGAATTAAACTATACTGTATATCAACAAATTCAGCAGCTCTTAAGTAGAAGCTAGAAAGATACTCTGCCCGTCCATAAAAAGTCTCTCTCTAATATGCTGTTTATCATCAAATGCAGCAAATAGGAGCTAAAAGTGAGGAAGATATCTTGGTTTCTCAGAGCAACTTAATGTGATGTTTCCAAGGATTGTCTCTAAGATGACATTAAATGTGACTAAGTTTTAACACTAATGTTATTTAATATCTTCTCCTCAGACTGAGCGGCTGTAACCTCTCACAGGGAAGCTGTGCAGCTCTGTCCTCAGCTCTCAGCTCCCAGTCCTCCAGCCTGACACAACTGGACCTGAGTAACAACGACCTGCAGGATTCAGGAGTGAAGCAGCTGTCTGATGGACTGAAGAGTCCAAACTGTGAGCTGGAAGCTCTCAGGTCAGGATTCTCTGCTGTTTCAGCTTCATACAGTCTCTGTGATGCAGTAACATCTGTTATTATGTTATTATTATCTGTTATAACAGCAGTTGTGTTGCTCTGTGTCTGCAGCCTGTCAGGCTGTCTGATCACAGAGGAAGGCTGTGCTTCTCTGGCTGAAGCTGTGACCTCCAACCCCTCCCATCTGAGAGAGCTGGACCTGAGCTACAACCATCCAGGAGACTCAGGAGGGAAGCTGCTGAGGGCTGCACTGAAGGATCCACACAAACTCAGGTATGGAGAGGCCTGCTGCAGCCTCACAGTGTCTGACAGAGGAGGAAGAGCAGGGAACATGTTCTCTGTGCTGCACTCAGCCCTGTGCTTCTGCTTCCTGCTGAGTGTTACATGAACAATCACACATGTAGGAGCCTGTTTCCTTTGCTCAGCAGAAACACTGGTTGGACAGAAACAGCAGGTGTTTGAGCTCTCCAAGGAGAACATCTGCAGGAACAACAGTGAGAAGTGTCTGTTGGTCAGAGTTGATTCAGTTTGGTCTGAGGGGTATTACTAGATGTTTGTTACCTGGATTTAAATGGGATGATTTGGTGAAGGATAGAAAGGAAATGTTCATTATACAACTGCAATAGTGCCTGTGGTTCAAAGTGGGCTGAGGATGCAGAATTAAAGACACACCCATGGGACTATGTTTTGCGTTTTAGGTTTTAGGTTACAGTTCATGTCTTAGATTTTAGTTCTGCCATGTTTTAGTTTCCCTTCACTTAGTTCATTCACTGCACCTGTTCATTCCCCACCAGCTGCACCCACTCACTAATCACTCACTCCCTATTTAGTTTCCAGTCTCCCCTGTCTTGTTGTCGGATCTTTTCGTTGTTTGTCTAACCAAGCTGTTTGTCGTACCTACCTGACCTGCCTGCCTTGTTTCCCATGTTATCCGTCAGCACCTTCCAAGTTAAAGACCTCATGACACGTGGAAAATACTGTAATATACATAAACACATTGAAAGTACACATACAAAATAGTCACTTGAAGCTGGTTTTAATCATTATGATAGAGAAATTGAGTTTGTACAGCCTTTGAAAAGTGCAATTTTTGTGATCTGCTGGCGAGCTTCCTATTAGTCCGTCACGTGACCTATGACGTACACTCCGGAACGATCCTGACACCTGTCATAGCTGCAACAAGGATTCTGACAACTCCTCCGAATCCTCCTCGGATCCTGACACATTTTTCGAAGTGGCAGAGTCCGACCCAATGCTGGAGGACAATGTGAGGGGCGTTATGCCCTATAGATACGAGCCATACCTGGATGAGTTGGAGCCACACGGTTCCACGGAAAGTTCGGATGGCGAGGCGGAAGGCGCTGTTGCTCATATGCTATAGCCTAGCTCCTGACCAGTGGACAAGTTCTGTGACAATTGTAAGATTATTTCAAGCCCCTTACCTTTATCTTAGGGGTGCGCGATCTGACGATATAAAATCGTGACTGGCAAGTTAGAGAAACCGTATAGATCGCCTTTGCCAATCAGCGCAATTATTATTATTTTTTTAATGCTGGTTCCCGCCGATGCGGCAGACGTAGGGCGTCCTTAACCTAACCGACCAATCATAGCGAACTATACGTCGTGACACTTCCTTACACGCCTCCATGTTGTGTTTGGTAAAACTTAGAAAACGCATGGACAGCCATGGCTGAAAGCCAAGCCGACGAGCTGGTGAAGAAGAGGAAATCCACCTCTGTAATTTGGAATTGGTTCGGGTTTTCTTCTACCCTAACCCACTGCTGCTGGTCCACATCAGGAATGGGAACAGCAGCAGCGGCACCATCCACAGCACATAGCGGCGCACGGGAGAAACTCACGGCCAGCAGCAGCACTCTCGGGTCGGATGAGGAAACCGCTAGCTCGTAAGCTAACTACGGTGCAAGAGAAAAGGGATGCACCGCGACCGTGACAAACATTACACAGTTGAAAAGTATTCCTTTAGGGCGCTCTGGTGATGGCAGTGCGTGACTGTGGCTGCAGTAAATGAACATGCAGCGTTGCTCATCTGTTGCTAAATGGCATCATGAGGTGGAGTCAAGTCGTCATCAGTGGTTCGTTTTTCTATTTCCGGTTGCTTCACTCTCACTGTGTCAGATGTCATTAATTAGATCATTATTTTTCATCTTGAATTGGGTTACAGTTGAATTACAATGTGTTGATTGCCAAATTCTTTCTTTTACTCCTTAGCTCTTCTGTGGTTCAGCATGCCGACTTAACTCTACTGTAATTGGTCTTTTTTTTTTTTTTGGATGGAAGATCGTGATAAAAAAAATCGAAATCGTGATTTTATGCAAAAAAATCGTGATACAACATTTTTTCCATATCGCCCACCCCTACTTTATCTGTTATATTTTAGGTCAGGGGTGGCCAACCCGCGGCTCCTCAGCCGCATGTGGCTCTTTGTCTGGTTTCATGCGGCTCTTATGATCATATCAAAATTTGTGTTTGTGGTTTTTTTTTATGTGCGTGTTCGCTTCGTTTCAGTTCAATACGACAGCGGTCTCCAACCTTTTTTGCTCCATGGATCGGTTTAATGTCAGACAATATTGTCACGGATCGGCCTTTCAGGTGTGGCGGATAAATACTACAAAATAAAATGATACAACCAACACAGACTCTGTGGTATTTAGTAAATATAATAATAAACTTGAATCCACTGTGTACTTGTATGTAACTTTATTAGCAGCATCCTGATATAACGACTCTGCCTCCTAACGCTCTCTGGTCGCTATGGTAACGCTGAAACATGTCTTCAAAATGCAGCTTTCTTTTTCTTGGGGGTCATAGCCTCTTCTTTCTCCTCACTGGGAAGAAGCTTTCCAAACACGTCTGTTTTTGACTCATTTTGCTCGGTTCGTGGGTTTAATATCAGTGCTGATGTGACCGAGACGAGAGCGAGTCAAGAACAGACGGATGGAACGGAGAGAATTCGGTCATTTTTCAAAATAATGCGGCTCTGACCGGTTGGCCACCCCTGCTTTAGGTGTTCTTTTGGGAGGTGTGAGCCAATGCCAGTGGTAGATGAGTCGGTGTCCGCTGCCGCGAACAGTCTAAAGCAGAGGTCTTCAACAGGGGGTCCGCGACCCCCAGGGGGTCCGCGGAGGTACTGCAGGGGGGTCGCGAAATCTTTGGTTGATTAGACGATTTAAAAATAAATAAATAAATAATAATATATATATATTTTTTTTTCAAACAGTTTTTTCTCACAAATTGTGTGCAAACGTGTGCCATCCACAGATGGTTTGAGGATTCATTGTCCCATCTACATGCATGTTTAAAGTTAAAATCTGTGGATTATTTGAATAGCTCAGTGTTGTATGCAACATGTTTATAAATGGCAGTGGCGCAGCCACCCTGTACCTTGCACATGTTTAAAATAAAAACATGAATATATTCACCTGTGTATTATTTGAATAGCTTAGTATTGAATGTACAATAACAGAGTAGCTATGTATATACACAGCACTAGGCCCCGTTAAATATAAAACACAATTGTATGCCATATAAATAGTAGGGGGGTCCCTGCTCCAACTCTCCATCAGTTTGGGGGTCCCTGGCCTGAAAAACGTTGAAGACCCCTGGTCTAAAGTGTGCGAGAGGAGAGAGGAGGAGGGAGCAGACGTTCCGGAGCAGACGTCATTTTGATGACGTATGCTCCAGGGACACTGGCCTGTGGATTTCAGTGGCGTGCGTTCAAATTTCGAAAATAACAGAGAACCGGGCATATTTATCACAAAAATGTATTTCAACTCGAAAATAATAGTTATTTCAGACTAAACAAAAAAAGTCTTCTCCAGGTGTCATGAGGTCTTTAAGTAATTATTCATTTATGCCATGCCAAGTTCTTTGTTTATTTTTTCACAGTTAGTTTTTTGAATCCGGCTTTGCCGCGCCTTTGGTTTGAACTTTGTTTTTGTTTGTGAAATAAAGCCAGTTTTCTTTTTGAAAAAGTCTGCATCTGTGTCCAACCTTCTCTTCACCACTCCCATCCCTGACAATTAAAGGCGTTGCAAAATGTAAATGCAGAGTCAGCATTGGAAACGTGAGAGTGTAAGGTGTGACCTTTGGAGTGTGTAGCCTCTTTCACTGACTGAGGTTAAAAGAGTGGATCAGATCTAAAAGCTTTAGGGCCGACAGAAGGTTGCAGCTCTGGCTCAGATCAGGAGCAGATGGCTGAAAGAAGCAGTTTGTTGGTGTCAGTGCTGATCAGACAGCTTTCATTCTAGTTTCCAGATGCTCCATTCCAGTGGATGTGTCCAGATGTTGGACTGTTCCTTTCTCAGTGTAGAACAGTGTGTGTGAGAGCCATGTAATGTCCATGTTTGATGCTGCTCTGACCCCCCTCCTCCTTTCAGGGTGGAGCCTGCTGGAGAACGATGGCTGACACCAGGGCTGAGGAAGTGTGAGTGTGTTCTTCATCTGATTCATGACATCCAGCCATCTTCACACTGTCACATCACTCATTGATCAAAGTCAACAGATGATGGATCAATAACTGCAGCTGGACTGTGTTTGTTCTCTCCATCAGATTCCTGCCAACTCACAATCGACACAAACACAGTGAGCAGAGACCTGAAACTGTCTGACAACAACAGGAAGGTGACATGGGTGAGAGAGGTTCAGTCATATCCTGATCATCCAGACAGGTTTGATGTCTGGTATCATCAGCTGCTGTGTAGAAATGTTCTGACTGGTCGCTGTTACTGGGAGGTCGAGTGGAGAGGAGACGTTTCTATATCAGTGAGTTACAGAGGAATCGGGAGAGGAGGAGGCAGAGACTGTGTGTTTGGATGGAATGATCAGTCCTGGAGGCTGTTCTGCTCTGATGGAGGTAAATACTCTGTCTGGCACAATGAGAGAAGAACACCCATCTCCTCCTCCTCCTCCTCCTCCTCCTCCTCCTCCTCCTCCTCCTCCTCCTCCTCCTCCTCCTCCTCCTCCTCCTCCCCCTCCTCCTCCTCCTCCTCCTCCTCCTCCTCCTCCTCCTCCTCCTCCTCCTCCTCCTCCTCCTCCTCCTCCTTCTCTTCCTCCTCCTCCTCCTCCTCCTCCTCCTCTGTCTGTAACAGAGCAGCAGTGTATGTGGACCGTCCTGCTGGCACTCTGTCCTTCTACAGAGTCTCCTCTGACACACTGATCCACCTCCACACCTTCAGCACCACATTCACTGAAGAACCTCTGCATCCTGGATTTGGGTTCTTGTCCTGGTTTCCTGGTTCCTGGTTGTCTCTGTGCTGAGTATACAGAGTGTCCTCCTGTCAGAGAATCCCTGCTGAACAGATAGTTCAGTCTGTTCATGTCTGTCTCTTTCACTCAGAAACACCTTTTCAGATTCATGGACTCAGTCAGTTTCTGTTTGAAACTCTTCTGAATGATTCCTTGGAAACTTCTTCCTCTTCCGGTCCTTTAAAGATGGAAGCTGCCATTCTTCCAGGATGTTGTTTTTCTGTGTGTTTCCAGTCAAAGCTTCACACTGAGTATCAGCAGGTTGTGTTTCTCTGCAGCTCACTTCAGCTGAGCCCATTCAGCTGATGTCAGCTGCAGTTAGTTTGCTGCACATGTGACAAACTGTGACATCAGAGAGGAATCATTGAGCTGCATCAGCCCAGATGGATTCCAACCTGCTGACAGATCTTCACTGATTCTGCTGCAATGAGCAGAAGTCTGGTGAGCAGCCGGGGTTCATCCTGATGTTTCTTCACTTTCACTTCCTGTTAGATGATGAAAGGACACCTGGACTGGAGCTGCTTTCTGATGGCAGAATGTTGCTGAATGTTGCTGTTGAACGCTCACACAGAGGACTGAAATGATCCTTTACAAACAACATTTGCATGAGCATGAGGGACTGCCCACAGAGTTTAAAGGAGGCGCTGCCACACTCCTCACTTTGGATCACCTCTTCCTCCCGGCTGGAGAGGGAGAGGAGAAGAGCCCAGCAGCATCCTTTCTTTAACTCAGAGCAGCTTTTTGTCCCCCAGCAGCCACCGTCCTGTTTCTACAGACTTTAACAGTCCACAACATCTGCTTTGGACTGAAAGTTCCTGATGTTCAGCATCAGAATCCTGCCAGTGTTTCACTGTTAGTCTGTTTGGCTCATTCTGTCTTTATTCAGACTTTCTGACATTTTCACCTGGTGAATTATTGATTAAATTATAGATTTTTCATCTCAGAAATGGGACTTTTTGCTTCATTATTCATCACAATGTTAATTTTTCATGTTTTTATCTGATTATTTTATTCATTAAACTTACTTTAAACTTAGTCATATTCATATATTGAAGATCTGTTATCCTTCATTATATATATTATAGTGCATCTATGCCTTAAAGGAAATTTTGCATAGATATAATACACAAAATACGACAATATTCACATGTTTCATAGATGCCTCTAAGGCTTTTGATCGCATCAGTCATGAGAAATTATTTTTAAAACTGTCCAACAGTGGGGTCCCTGGTTTTTTAATTAGAATCCTGGTTTATTGGTACTCACATCAGACAATGAGGGTGAAATGGGGTAATGTGACCTCTGCTCCCTTCCTTGTCACCAATGGTGTTCGACAGGGCGGAATTTTATCTCCTTTTCTTTTTAATGTTTATATGAATGATTTGTCATTGTCTCTAAATATGTGTGGAACTGGCTGTAGGGTTGGTGACATAATAGTCAATCACATTATGTATGCAGATGACTTGGTCATCCTTAGTCCATGTACTGCTGGTTTGCAACAGTTACTAAGAATATGCTCACAGTATGGAGAGGAGTGTGACATAAAATATAATGCGGATAAAAGTAAGATCATGATCATAAGAAGCAGAGAAGATAAACGATCACCGTTCCCTGCCTTCTATCTGGCTGGCACTGCACTCACTGAGTGCAGTGATATCAAATATCTTGGCCACATTATTGCTAATGACCTGTCAGATGATAGAGATATCTATAGGCAACGGCAGAAATTGTATGTACAAGCAAACATGCTGTGCCGTAAATTGTGAATTGTAAATTGTAAACAAATTGTAAATGTGCTCTGTGACAGTCAAGATCTCACTCTTCAAAGCGTACTGCACACCAATGTACACTGCACACTTGTGGTGCCACTACAAACAAGGCAGCCTTAGGAAACTTATGGTGGCTTACAATGACAGCATGAGGATGCTGCTGAAAATCCCAAGAAGGTCCAGCGCAAGTCACATGTTTGTCAGTGCTGGGGTACCTACTTGCGCAGCTGTGCTGCGTAAATTGATATATGGATTTATGTGCAGGGTGTCTGAGTCACATAACAATGTAATTGCTGTGTTGGCTAGCCCTGGACGTAGCTCTGTAAGACTGCAGTCAAGTTTATGGAGTCAGTGGCGAACATGCCTGTATGTGAGATAGTGAGCTATGCGATATCTCTGTGTTTTATTTTCTTTCTTTTTTATTGTTCTTTTGTTTTTAACTATTTTTGATGTTTTGTGATGTTTGATGTGATGTTTTTTTTTTATGTGTGATATGGATCCCCCTGGGTCTGAAATAAAGAATTGAATTGAATTGAATTGAATTGAATTGAATATCAACCGTTCTGTTATTAGCTATATTTTTAAATGCTTCCTTTTAGAGGAAAGTTTATCCATGTTTGTTAGCTTTTATTAGTTTACTCAAATTATCTCATTAACGCTTCACTAAGAGGAAAACTTAGTTATATTCAAATGGTTTATTAAGACCTATTATCACTGTATAAACCTTAATATTTCCTCTCAGATGAAAGTTTTTTACCCAAGTCCCCTTTGATTTATGGACCATTGAACGGCTTCTTAAATGCTCCCTCTTAGGGCGTATTCAGACCAGGAAAGTCCGATAGTTCACTTGCTTTGGTCCGAACCTTTTTTTTTCATTTTGGTGCGGTTCGCTTTCAGACTGTACATTTCAGTAAACGGACCAAAATATGTCAACAAAGCCACGCGCCCTGAAGTCGTTCGGTTATTGGTCAGAATAAACACGCGCAACACAAAGTGCTAAGTTCAAAAGTGAATGTAGTCATGGACGCTTTCCGTGCCGTTATTGCTTTTAATATAATCAAAACTACATGTTTTTTCAACGTTTTGCTATTTTCACAACTGTGTAATTACTATGCTGCTGTACAAGTAATTTATCAACAACGACGACAAAGAGCAAGGCGGCCCACGTTTGTCCCCTACTAATTTTCGGTCTAGAAATATTATTTTCGGTCTTTCGTTAGCTTTACCACAGCCGGTCTAGTAATTAGAAGAACGACGCTCTGTTCTGTAGCGGCAGACAAACGACGGATGCTCCTGAGGTACAAAGCGCAAAAAGTCTGGGATTAGGTCCGGTCTGCTTTCACACCTCCAAAAGATCCGCACCAAATTAATGTTTTTATTTACCTGTATTTCTGTGTTGTAGTTTTTATATCTTTATATAAAGCACATTGAGTTTCTGTGTTGTATGTGTTTTATGTCTTTATGTAAAGCACATTGAGTTGCCTGTGGTATGAAATGCGCTATATAAATAAAGATTGATTGATTAAAGTTCAAAGTTGGTGAAATTCAGATCTCAGATCTTTTCTCTCATTTTTACTCTTTATCTCAGTCGTGTTTTTTACTTTTTATTGGAAAATATTGAGTATTTATCTCAATATATTTAGGTATTAGATTTTTATCTTAGAATATTTGACATTTTTTGCTTTTATTATAAAAATCTGAGTTTTGAGGCAACAGTAAGAATGGATATTTCATGTTGGACAAACAGGACATCAGCAGGTCGACTGATGTTTCTGTAAAATCACTGATACGTTCACTAACTAAACTATATCATAATTCACACATGAATTCAGGACGCTGCTTTTACACAATGTATTTTTCCCAGAAAACATCCTGGTGGAACCTGGACTGCTTGTGTGGGGTCCCGTCAGGTCAGTAGGTCCTTCAGTGTGGCCCAGGATGGATTTGTGTTCACACTGTTCTGAGAATGTGGACACAAGTGTCACAGAGCACCTCTGAATGTGGTCTGAGGAATCGGATCTGAATGCGTTCACACCTGTATTTAGTGCTGTTCACCTGTGATCGGATCAGCCGGGACTCATGTCAGCAGCAGGTGTGAACAGCCTCTGTGTTCATTAAAGCCACATCGTGCAGTTTGTGGTTTCACCACCAGAGGGCGACAGACAACATGCATTTAAGGGGAAGTTCGGTTTTTTTAAAGCTGGACCTTATTTCTGGCATGAAATACGTTCATCTACTCACCGATAACAGTTTGGTGAAAGTCGGCGTCCTTCGGAGGAATGAATGAATGAACGCGGTGAGTCATTGGTCTTAAAGTATTGGTGAAATAAAGACAGTCTATGCCTTATTTAGAGGCTGTATTGTCTCTGCCCTGTTCTCTCCCGTTATATGGATATACGCGGATCTCAGTGATCTAAATAGCATCCTGCTATTGGTGAATAGATGAATGTATTTTATGCCAGAAATAAGGTCCAGGTTTAAAAAACTTCCCCTTTAACATTACATCGTAAAATGAATGTATTTCAGCCCCAAACGTGATGTTTTCTAAACCTAACCGAGAGATTACATGTGTACATGTGTAAGGTGAGGTGACTCTCTTACACATGTGCTGACGTCTTTGAATGGCTCTCAGTCTGAGCCCTTTCCAGAGACCAGTTTGCCATGGGAGACTCTATCAGGGACTAAGACCCTGGACAACACAGCTTGTAGGGTTATGTGGATACACAAACCGTTCCACGACATTAAGGTAACGATTCTACGGAG
Source organism: Odontesthes bonariensis (assembly GCF_027942865.1). Classification (NCBI taxonomy): domain Eukaryota; kingdom Metazoa; phylum Chordata; class Actinopteri; order Atheriniformes; family Atherinopsidae; genus Odontesthes; species Odontesthes bonariensis. The sequence continues at coordinate 1,625,238 of NC_134509.1, read as the reverse complement.
GGGATGCATTATGGGATACATTTCCTACACTGTAATGGAATGCAATGTGAAGCACCTTAAAACTCTCGGTAGCTCAGGTGTAAAATAATAATTGTTAAAGTATAATGAAGTGACATAAAGCAATAACACAATTTATCAAATTAATCTGAAAAGATGGTGTTTATTCACTGAGAAGTATGAACATCTGTAGCGCATCAGGTAGAATAATAGTGAACAGTATTTAACTTTCCATCCATGTTTTCCTGGTTGAAAATGATCAACTGTCCTGGGGTCCGTTTCACAAAGCAGGTTCAGCAAACTCTGAGTCTGTTCCTGAACTCTGAGTTGATCTACTCTGAGATAGAAAACTCTGAGTTTTCGGTTCCAGAAACGCTGATTTGAGGGAGTTTAATCAACTCTGAGTAGGTTCACCTTGAGTTTAGCGCGTGCACCACAACTTTAAAAAGCCAGCATCAATGGAGCCCTGATTCGACGAGTCACCATGGCAACGGGGAAGAGGAGGGGCTACGTTTTTCACCAACCTCGAATTGGAAATCTTAATGCGCTCATACGGCGAGTTTCAACAGGTTTTTAGAAATAAGTACAACACAAAAGTATAAGTTTAAATGTAGTCCTTTGCAATCACAATAATATTACAGGGAAACTGCTTGAATGGTAGCCCATTCATTTATTTCATTTAGGTGCAATCCCACGGGGGAGAAGCGCACTCTGCAGCAGTTTAAGATGAAATATAAAAACATTGTTCAAACAGGTGAGACCTCGGCATGGAGGTTCCTCATTTTGATCATGTTTTACACTAAAGTAAATATGAAAAGGATAGTTCACTGTGCAGTTATTTTATCCCCAACATAATGCTGTTTTCACACACATAAATGTCTTCTCATCTGTATCATGTTCTGTTAAATAATTAAGCCTATTTAAACTAACACAGACTTCTACTGAGCCAACAGAAAGAAGGCAGAAGCCCGTAAAACAGGTGGTGCCCAGCACCGCCACCTCTAACGGGAGGGCAGTGGCTGAGGGAATCCACCCCCAAGACACGAGTGCCTTTATAAAATATATAATAGGCCTATATATGTCTTTTTTAAGCCTATTCATACAATATTTATTTGTCTTTTATGTCTTTTTTTCTTTTGTCCCAACACATTCTGATGGTGCCGCTCAAAAAGATAATTTTCTGTAAATGCTAAAACATCTATGATAACCATCTCCAGACGAATATTTATTTCTCTGCGCAGTAATGCTGCTCCTTCATCCACGGGATCGTTGTCTAAAGGACATGTTGGTGAAAAAAGTCGCCTCCTGCTGTGCCTGATGGACTTCTAGAAGTAGAAGAACTCGCTCTGCTGACTGAATGAATGAGGAAATCAGATGGCGTGTGTGGCTGAAAGAGGGCGGAGACAGAAAGAAACTCAAGGTTTCTTGAATAAAACCTGGTCCCGACCAGGTTAGGTTCAGAGAGTCTGTTACTACGGTAACTGACCGAGAGCTTAAGTTACCTCTCTTTGTGAAACAGGCTAGAGTTACCCCTCTTTCTCGGGGTTGAGTTACCTCCCTTTGTGAAACGGAAAACTCAGAGTTTCCCTCATTTCAGGGTTAATAAACTCAGAGTTTCCTTCATTTCAGGGTTAACCTACTCAGAGTTTTCACTAAACCTGCTACGTGAAACGGACCTCTGTTCCCATCTATGTTGCAATGCACTGCTGCACTGACAGTGATTCTGTGGGTGCAGGAGGGATCATCGCCAATAATTCACCCACACAACCAGCTTGTCCTCCATTTTTGCCTTGACGTGCACTTGGTTTATGTTAGGAAATGTCTGGAGTAGCCTGTTTTCTGAGTGTTTGAACAGGGTTATGGTTGCTAATGTGTTTGTAGCAAAGAATCTGTGATTTCATGCGTTTGGATGTGTGTTTCAGAAGGAAGCTCCACCTGTGCAGCAGCAGGTGAATGTAGGGTTTGCAGTAAAGTTTGGTGTCGAGGATCTTCTGCAGTTGCTCAAAATTGTTTGATGTATTTATTTTTTTTCACTTGGAGTGTTTTTAGTGGGATTATCTTCTTGTTTTTCTTGGTTTGTGTTGTTCTTATGGTTGGTTGTTTGTGGAAAAGTTGTTGTGGTTTTTCTGAGGAAAGGCCTTGAGTTGCTTCCCTTACTGAGAGCTTTGCGTTGGGTGTGTGACTTACAACTCCAAATGTTTTACACCAAACTGTTACAAGTTGTTTTGTTATAGGGTTTGGAGACATGTGATCCTCCCCATCTACACTGAGTGTTAGAATGAATTGATAGGGACATCACATCACATCACATCACATCACATTACATTACGGTCATTCTGCAGACGCTTTTATCCAAAGCGACTTACAATAAGTGTGTTCCACATCGGTAGGCAAAAGAACTTCAGGTCACAAGAAATCATAAGTGCACTGAAAAAAATCAAAGTCTTACCAAGTATATTTGTCTCATTAGCTTAAAAACCTCTTTAAATGTCAAAAAAAGCTTGTTACCTCCGCCAAGGAGGTTATGTGATCGCCCGAGTTTGTCTGTTGGTCTGGATGTTCGTCTGTTCGCTGCAATCTTGCGACCTGCCACAAGGTGGCTTGGCTTGGTTGTTTCGTTGTCGTTGAGGGAGGGGTAAGGAGGGGGTGCGCAGAGGGAAAGCTTACACTAACTGCGCAGGGGGGAAGGTAAACCCAAATGAAAGCCGTCTTTAGGCTGAGTTATACTTCTTTTAACTGCCCTTGCACGTATGTTAATGGCTCGAGACGTTTATGCTTCATTTTGCTTTGTCGGCGCTTGCGTGTGCTGCGTGGCGATTCACCGCCAGGACAGTAGGTGGAGTAGCGGGTTTTTTCAATGACAAGCCTACTATGATGAAAGCAAATTCACCGCCAGGACCTCTTCGACTGGATTCATGCTTCTACTTCTTGTAAATAGCCGGTATTTTGTCAGATTTTCAATACCTTGGGGGTCTAAACGACTACTTTCTCGCCTGAAAATGTTTCAAATGTTGCTAAAGTTATATATTTACAGAGTTTATAGCTTAAGGGAAATCAGCTTTTCAGGCCGGCTGATTTGGGCTCGGACAGGAGTGAAGTGCACTGTGTGTAAACGCTCTGCATACTGTCAGATTGATGAGTATGCCGTTTTCAAGTAGTAGGCGGTTTCGAACACAGCCAGTGGCTTGTGCTTGCGTCTTGCGTGAAGTTTAGAAAATTGAGGTGACACACGCAAGCACGCAAGGGGGGGCTTGCAACCGCGCAAGGGCTTGCGTTTCTTCTTGCACCTTGCGTTACCAACTATAAACCAGGCTTCAAAAGAAGTATAACTCAGCCTTTACTTTGTAAACCTTTTCAATCGGAACACGAGCCAGCTGAATCTATGCACATGTTTAAGCAGGCGCATCGCTTTCTCTCGGACGTGGTGGATTACGACGTTAATCGTTTCAGACCATTCACTACAATATATGGGTGGATTAAAAAAATGCGCTTATAAAACAAAGCTTCATTGGCGGAGGTCTGCACTCTCTGAGTGCATTTCTAGTTTCATATGATATGTGACTCAAAACAATTTGTTTTCAAGACTTTTTCATTTAACAAGATATTCAAGATGTATTGTATTAAAACAAGTCCCTATATCTGGCTGAAATGGTGCTTGTTAGGCAGTTGTGTCTTATATCAAGTGTAATGAGATATTTTGACTAGAAATTAGACAAATGTACTTGGTAAGACTTTGATTTTTTTCCAGTGAGAAAGACAGTTTACAGAATCTACACACTGGAAAAAATCTAAAGTCACTAAAAAATCTAACTCAGAGAGTTAGTAGGAGTAGTATGAGTAGTAGGAGAAGTGTGCGGTTTGGAACACAGGCGATGTGTCGAGGGAGAAAAGAAGAGGACCCAGGACCGAACCTTGGGGAACCCCAGTGGTGAGCCTACGTGGCTTCGACACAGACCCTCTCAGTGATTGGCTCTCATGGGATTTCTGACTTTGGCTTGAAATGTGTTTCCATGCTGTGTTTCCAGCTTCTAACAGGAGCTCAGTCACCTGTAACTGATGTGTTTGTTTCAGACTGAAACTTTCTTCTTTCTGTTGGAGACAGATTTAATGGTTACAGTTCCTGAGCCGCAGCCCGCCACACTTTACCAACAGATGCTTCAGTCCAACTTCCAGGACACGTTCATGTGTGCACGGGAAGGCTGGGCGGAGGATAAACAGCGTCTGGTGGATATCTACACAGAGCTGTACATCACAGCAGGGTGCGACGTGCACATGAACACGCAGCACGAGGTCCGACAGATCGAGGGGGCGAGGAAGCCGGCAGAGCCGGAGAAAGCAGTGAGACCCAGAGACATGTTCAAACATCCTCCTGGAGAATACAGACCCGTAAAAACTGTGCTGACCAATGGAATAGCAGGAATTGGAAAAACCCTCCTGGTGCAGAAGTTTGTGTTGGACTGGGCCGAACACAGATCCAATCAGGATGTGCACCTCATCTTCCCCTTCACCTTCCGTCAGCTGAACCCTCTGCAGGGAGGAGAGTTCAGTTTGGCACAACTCATTCATGAATGCATCCCAGAAACCGTGGACATCAGAGAGGAGGCTCTGAACCACATCTTCACCGCTCTGCAGTCATCGGGAAACAGCAACTACGACAAGAGCAAATTCAAGCTGCTGTTTGTGTTGGACGGACTGGATGAGAGCCGCCTTCATCTGGACCTTCACGCTGAAGACGTCGGCTCTGTGGACGTAACGAAGCCGACTGCAGCCGGCGTGCTGCTGAGGAAGCTCATCAGCGGGAAACTGTTACGCTCCGCTCGCCTCTGGATAACCACACGACCCGCGGCGGCCAATCAGATCCCTCGAGAGTTCGTCTGCTGCGTGACGGAGGTCAGAGGGTTCACCGACCCTCAGAAGGAGGAGTACTTCAGGAAGAGGTTCAGAGACGAGGAGCAGGCCAGCAGGATCATCTCCCACATCCAGACGTCCCGAAGCCTCCACATCATGTGCCACATCCCGGTCTTCTGCTGGATCACTGCTACAGTTCTGGAGGATGTGTTGGACACCAGAGAGGGAGCAGAGCTGCCCAGCACCCTGACTGAGATGTACATCCACTTCCTGGTGGTTCAGGCCAAAGTGAAGAAGCTCAAGCATGATGGAGGAGCTGCGACAGATCCACACTGGAGTCCAGAGAGCAGGGAGATGATTGAGTCTCTTGGAAAACTGGCTTTTGAGCAGCTGCAGAAAGGAAACCTGATCTTCTATGAGTCAGACCTGACAGAGTGTGGCATCGATATCTCAGCAGCCTCAGTGTACTCAGCAGTGTTCACACAGATCTTTAGAAAGGAGAGAGGGCTGTACCGGGAGAAGGTGTTCTGCTTCATCCATCTGAGTGTTCAGGAGTTTCTGGCTGCTCTTCATGTCCATCTGACCTTCATCAACTCTGGACTCAACCTGATGGAGGAACAACCAAAGTGGTTTAAATTATTCAAAGACAAAAAAGACCTAAAACATCTCCACCAGAGTGCTGTGATTAAGGCCTTAGAGAGTCCAAACGGACACCTGGACCTGTTCCTCCGCTTCCTCCTGGGTCTTTCCCTGCAGACCAATCAGAGGCTCCTACGAGGCCTGCTGACACAGACAGGAAGTAGCTCACAGACCAATCAGGAAACAGTCTGTTACATCAAGAAGAAGATCAGTGAGGATCTGTCTGCAGAGAGAAGCATCAATCTGTTCCACTGTCTGAATGAACTGAAGGATCGTTCTCTGGTGGAGCAGATCCAACAGGCCCTGAGTTCAGGAAGTCTCTCCACAGATAAACTGTCTCCTGCTCAGTGGTCAGCTCTGGTCTTCATCTTACTGTCATCAGGAAAACATCTGGATGTGTTTGACCTGAATAAATACTCTGCTTCAGAGGAGGCTCTTCTGAGGCTGCTGCCAGTGGTCAAAGCCTCCAACAAAGCTGTGTGAGTACAGATATAGAGGGATGTGTATGAATATCCTGCTGCTGTTTCTATAGGAGAGAGAGTCCCAGATTTATCTCATTATTCCCTCCTCAGACTGAGCGGCTGTAACCTCTCAGAGAGAAGCTGTGCAGCTCTGTCCTCAGCTCTCAGCTCCCAGTCCTCCAGCCTGACACAACTGGACCTGAGTAACAACGACCTGCAGGATTCAGGAGTGAAGCAGCTGTCTGATGGACTGAAGAGTCCAAACTGTGACCTGAAAGCTTTCAGGTCAGGATTCTCTGCTGTTTCAGCTTCATACAGTCTCTGTGATGCAATAACATCTGTTACTTTTTCAGAGATGTTTAAAATCACAAAGTAAAATATCTCCAGATCTGTGTCACTTTCCTCTGATCCAGTCTGCACGCACGCACGCACGCACGCACACACACATATGAACTCTGGCTGAAACATTTATTTATAACCTTTGAAATAGACATAAAAAAACAACTATTTTCAGGTTAAATCAGGCGCTGCAGCTGTGAAGATGCCGTCTACAGATGCTGGCCTGATGCCCAGATGTTTGATAATCATGAGGGGAAATAATTTCCTGTTATCCTTTGAAAACAAGCTCAGTTAAGCCAGTTTAGGACATAAACTAACATGTTATGATGAAAAACCAGCTTTGATTTGTGAACAATATGAGGTAATCATTCATTTTCAGACAGCAGCATTCAAGAATCACTTCAAGCACGACTGTTTTCAGCCTCTGTGCCTCAACACCTCTGACAGGAAGCTGTAATACAGCAACAGTCAAAGGTTTGGACACACCCACTGATTCAAAATTAATGAGGAGGTCAGTCCAAACTCTGAAGTGGTCCCTACGATAAACAGAAATAAAGTTCAGTCCTTTGTTCAACTGACAAGAAGAAGACGAGTGTTGGGTGAAATAAAGATGTTCCACCTTGTGTTTCTTCTCCTGGTTGAAACCCGGCCGCCGTCCTTCTCCTTGATGTTCCTGTTGTTTGGATCCAGGTGCTGCAGAGACTCTTGTTCCTTCTCTCAGTTCAGACTGCAGTTCTGTCAGCTCATGTGGGGAATGCTGCCACCTGCTGCTGTAGTTAGGAACTGCACCTCACATAGGCGCATCTTCTCTACAGATCAGCTGCACTAAAATGACACAAAACAGTCGCAGCAAAGTAACAGATTACATGTCACACACTGACAGGAAGAGATTCACAGATGTGTAAAACACATTTCACATGTAAAAATGGATCCACAACCTTTTACATGCCACTCTGCATGTGTTTTTGTTTCATGTTAAAGCATCAATCTGCACATATTACTCTGTAGTTTTACACAAGCCTTTATGAATCACAAATAAAATGTTCTTCAGCATCGTGAGATATTTGTGACTGATGGGAGACATTTACAGAATCTCTCCTGTGGATTACTAATTAAAATGCTTTAAAACACTTCCATTTAAAATCAAAGAATTAAACTATACTGTATATCAACAAATTCAGCAGCTCTTAAGTAGAAGCTAGAAAGATACTCTGCCCGTCCATAAAAAGTCTCTGTCTCATATGCTGTTTATCATCAAATGCAGCAAATAGGAGCTAAAAGTGAGGAAGATATCTTGGTTTCTCAGAGCAACTTAATGTGATGTTTCCAAGGATTGTCTCCAAGATGACATTAACTCATTGGCTGCCAGCCATTTTCAGTGCAGAGAGACCCATACTGCCAAGTGTTTAACAGTATTTTGACTGATTTTCCAAGACCCACAGAAAAGTGTGTCTTATGACTATGTACACACCGAAATTACCAAACGAAAGAGTAGACTCTCTTCTTTCATCAGGAAAAAAAAGTTTGTTTCTACCATTTTCAGTCCTTTAGTAATAGACGGTAGAACATAGGTTGGTTTCACCAAAAACAGCTGTTTGACCAAAAAAACGGAGAAAACAAGCTTTTTTTTTTTTTTGCAAAGTGGCACTGCTGCCACCTTGCGGGTAATTTTGCCAGTATATTCTCTGTTTAGTGTTTACAAGCCTAAGATTTAGTGACAAACTCTGCTAGATTGTCCCCCAGCCCGCTCCGTTAAAAAACGCAATTGACGTCTATAGACGTCTTTGGCAGTCAACGTTTTTTTTTTAAATTGACGTCTATAGACTTCAATGGCACCGAAAGAGTTAAATGTGACTAAGTTTTAACACTAATGTTATTAATATCTTCTCCTCAGACTGAGCGGCTGTAACCTCTCAGAGAGAAGCTGTGCAGCTCTGTCCTCAGCTCTCAGCTCCCAGTCCTCCAGCCTGACACAACTGGACCTGAGTAACAACAACCTGCAGGATTCAGGAGTGAAGCAGCTGTCTGATGGACTGAAGAGTCCAAACTGTGAGCTGGAAGCTCTCAGGTCAGGATTCTCTGCTGTTTCAGCTTCATACAGTCTCTGTGATGCAGTAACATCTGTTATTATGTTATTATTATCTGTTATAACAGCAGTTGTGTTGCTCTGTGTCTGCAGCCTGTCAGGCTGTCTGATCACAGAGGAAGGCTGTGCTTCTCTGGCTGAAGCTGTGACCTCCAACCCCTCCCATCTGAGAGAGCTGGACCTGAGCTACAACCATCCAGGAGCCTCAGGAGGGAAGCTGCTGAGGGCTGCACTGAAGGATCCACACACACTCAGGTATGGAGAGGCCTGCTGCAGCCTCACAGTGTCTGACAGAGGAGGAAGAGCAGGGAACATGTTCTCTGTGCTGCACTCAGCCCTGTGCTTCTGCTTCCTGCTGAGTGTTACATGAACAATCACACATGTAGGAGCCTGTTTCCTTTGCTCAGCAGAAACACTGGTTGGACAGAAACAGCAGGTGTTTGAGCTCTCCAAGGAGAACATCTGCAGGAACAACAGTGAGAAGTGTCTGTTGGTCAGAGTTGATTCAGTTTGGTCTGAGGGGTATTACTAGATGTTTGTTACCTGGATTTAAATGGGATGATTTTGTGAAGGATAGAAAGGAAATGTTCATTATACAACTGCAATAGTGCCTGTGGTTCAAAGTGGGCTGAGGACGCAGAATTAAAGGCGTTGCAAAATGTAAATGCAGAGTCAGCATTGGAAATGTGAGAGTGTAAGGTGTGACCTTTGGAGTGTGTAGCCTCTTTCACTGACTGAGGTTAAAAGAGTGGATCAGATGTAAAAGCTTTAGGGCCGACAGAAGGTTGCAGCTCTGGCTCAGATCAGGAGCAGATGGCTGAAAGAAGCAGTTTGTTGGTGTCAGTGCTGATCAGACAGCTTTCATTCTAGTTTCCAGATGCTCCATTCCAGTGGATGTGTCCAGATGTTGGACTGTTCCTTTCTCAGTGTAGAACAGTGTGTGTGAGAGCCATGTAATGTCCATGTTTGATGCTGCTCTGACCCCCCTCCTCCTTTCAGGGTGGAGCCTGCTGGAGAACGATGGCTGACACCAGGGCTGAGGAAGTGTGAGTGTGTTCTTCATCTGATTCATGACATCCAGCCATCTTCACACTGTCACATCACTCATTGATCACAGTGAACAAATGATGGATCAATAACTGCAGCTGGACTGTGTTTGTTCTCTCCATCAGATTCCTGCCGACTCACAATCGACACAAACACAGTGAGCAGGAGACTGAAACTGTCTGACAACAACAGGAAGGTGTCATGGGTGGAGGAGTTTCAGTCATATCCTGATCATCCAGACAGGTTTGATGGCTGGCCTCACCTGCTGTGTAGAAATGTTCTGACTGGTCGCTGTTACTGGGAGGTCGAGTGGAGACGAGGAGTTGAATTATCAGTGAGTTACAGAGGAATCAGCAGGAGAGGAGGAGGCAGAGACTGTTTGTTTGGATGTAATGATCAGTCCTGGAGTCTGAGGTGCTCTGGGGATGATTACTATGGAGGTTACTCTATCAGGCACAATAACAGAGAAACATCCATCTCCCCCTCCTCCTCCTCCTCCTCCTCCTCCTCCTCCTCCTCCTCCTCCTCCTCCTCCTCCTCCTCCTCCTCCTCCTCCTCCTCCTCCTCCTCCTCCTCTGTCTGTAACAGAGCAGCAGTGTATGTGGACCGTCCTGCTGGCACTCTGTCCTTCTACAGAGTCTCCTCTGACACACTGATCCACCTCCACACCTTCAGCACCACATTCACTGAAGAACCTCTGCATCCTGGGTTTACAGTCCTGACAACTGATTGCTGGTTGTCTCTGTGCTGAGTACACAGAGTGTCCTCCTGTCAGAGAATCCCTGCTGAACAGATAGTTCAGTCTGTTCATGTCTGTCTCTTTCACTCAGAAACACCTTTTCAGATTCATGGACTCAGTCAGTTTCTGTTTGAAACTCTTCTGAATGATTCCTTGGAAACTTCTTCCTCTTCCGGTCCATTAAAGGCCTACAGAAAGGTGATTTTTTGCACAAAACTGAAATGGCAGATCGATTCCTTATATACCATGGAATTGTTTTATGATTTTAAAATAATTTGAGGTCCCTGGATAGTCCTGATTAGACCCAATAAACTATCACCACTTTTGATTAGAATTTTGGCAAACCGACGACAGGTGCGTGACGTCACGAGTGCCAGCTGCTGGAACAATAAACATGTCTGATACCAGTAGTTCCAGTAGCGAAGCCAGCAGTTTGCCAGACCTGGACAGCTTCTTCACGGCAAATTTCGATGTGTGCCGCGGGACGTCGCTTGGAAATATAAAACGTTGGGTTCAGTGCAGTTTTTATTGCGAGTAGATGTAGGAAGTGCGTGTGTTGCCCTCAGCAGCAGCAGCTCACACCACCGAGGACAGAGGAAGCCGAGAGACCTGCGGTCGGACAGGAATCCACCTGGCGGAGAGCGAACACACTCTCCGCCAGGTGGAGAGTGGAAATCAGCCGGCAGAGCGATCATGTCCATGTCGGGGCTCTTGATGATCGCTCTGCCGGCTGATTTCAGGACAACCATCCCGCGGTGTGTCCGCTCTCCGCCAGGTGGATTCCCCCTGAGTGTCTGCACCGCAGGGAGCTGAACACGGCGGGATGGCTCCGGCTGATTTCACCAGAGAGGAGGCAGGCGGACAGGGAGGCACAGACACAAGACCGCAGGTCTCTCTGCTTCCTCTGTCCCCGCAACATTTGAAACTTTTCAGGTGAGAAAGTAGTCGTTTAGATCCCCAACGTGTTGAAAACCAGACAAAATACCGGCTGTTTACAATTTTGTTCCCACGAATTCGGCGCTACTAAAGCTAGCCGCATTGAGTAACGCACTTCCGGTTATGTTCACAAAATAAAATACCAGTTGCCTTTTATCATAGGGAAAACAGGAAGTGAACCTACCCTCGTTGTAGCTAGCTTGAAACTGCCGTTTTGACAGGAAATGACGGTATGCCGGGTTGCCGCCGTCCTGCAGTGCTTCTGTCTCGGCTTGTATGGTGTCGCGGGGCAACTGATTTGTCACTCACAAAACAAGTTAAATTGTCGCTAGATTCAGCCAGATTGAGCCCGAAAGTCGCTAAGTCCCTAGATTATTTTTTTTGTCGCCAGAGATGGCCAAAAGTCGCTAAATCTAGCGACAAAGTCGCTAAATTGGCAACACGGCAGCCAGGAAAAGCCATGGCACCTGTGACGTCGCACGGAAGCCCCGCCCCCAGTCTGCAATTCCAGGAAGGTTTCCTAGCGGCAAATTCAAAATCGCAAATTTCATGTGTTTATGAAATGTTTTGGTGTAGAGTCCAATGATCATTATTGTTCCTCTGTGTATGTATTATCATTATGTATTGGGTGTAGTGTCAGCTTTCTGTAGGCCTTTAAAGATGGAAGCTGCTAGCCTGGAAAACCAGCGCCAACTGCTGGACGGCAAAATGTTTTGCCTGCGGTTGGGTCTGGCCTCGATCCACTTGTCATTTTGAAAATACTGCCCTGAATCTGGCAGATGGCAACTAAACCAATCACAACGCAGAGATGTGTTTTGAATCAACGCGGGCGGGCCAGAGGGTTCTGAGGGAGTGACGACAGAGCAGTGCGACGTTGGGCAGTGGAAGCGAACATAGACAAGCGAAAGCACAACAAGAAAGATGGCGGCGGCAATGGAACAGTGCTCGTTTGATTCAGCCTTGGCACACAGCCATTATAACGAACAGCCTTGCCACTCTCTATTAAGCCCCATTGTACCGGCTTTTTGGCTGCAGTTCCACCAGAATTCCACTGGGAGCGTCGGTGGAGACCAGAATGAATGGGGCCCAATGGAGCTAGATGCTACAAATGGTCAGTTTCACCTAAGTCTCCTCAAGAGCGCTCAGATTTGAATGTAGTTTCTGAGAGCTCAACATGGGTTTCAAGTAAAAAATCAACTGAACGAGTACATATATCCCTTTGATTTCTTACTGGTTGGCTTCTTGTTGTCCACAACGCGCTAGCATTGTGCTAATGACAGCTGGTCGACCAGCTATGTATGACGTCATATACACTTCAAATCCTTTTTTTAAGCAAATGAGTGGCTCTAAAAATCTAAAACTCAGCCATGGGTATTTTCTAAACACCCTCTTTCGAAAACAACATTCGAATTACTAGAGAAAAAATTATATCTTGAGATAAGGGCACGAAAGGGCGTATAGCTCCATAGGACTCCATTCATTCTGGTCTCCAAAATTGGGCGCCCCACGTGGAAAGAGGGTGGAACTGCAACCAAAATCGCCTCGTTGGAAACCGGAAATGCACCGTGAGTGGCGTATCTGTCCTATTATAGAAACTGTGCTTGGCATCAGTTTTGGAAGAGTCCCCTCCCACCAAAGCTTTCTGTCGCGCTTACTACGTCACAGTCAGTTGCGCTGATTGGTCAGAGCGTTGGCCTATAGGCACAGACGCGGTTTGAAAGACAACGGGTTGTGCTCATCAACAATGTTCCGTTGTATCCATTGATCGGTGCCAGACTAAATTAGACATCCAATCCATTTAGGCTGGTTTATCAGGCTAGGAAGCTGCCATTCTTCCAGGATGTTGTTTTTCTGTGTGTTTCCAGTCAAAGCTTCACACTGAGTATCAGCAGGTTGTGTTTCTCTGCAGCTCACTTCAGCTGAGCCCATTCAGCTGATGTCAGCTGCAGTTAGTTTGCTGCACATGTGACAAACTGTGACATCAGAGAGGAATCACTGAGCTGCATCAGCCCAGATGAGTTCCAACCTGCTGACAGATCTTCACTGATTCTGCTGCAATGAGCAGAAGTCTGGTGAGCAGCCGGGGTTCATCCTGATGTTTCTTCACTTTCACTTCCTGTTAGATGATGAAAGGACACCTGGGCTGGAGCTGCTTTCTGATGGCAGAATGTTGCTGAATGTTGCTGTTGAACGCTCACACAGAGGACTGAAATGATCCTTTACAAACAACATTTGCATGAGCATGAGGGCCTGCCCACAGAGTTTAAAGGAGGCGCTGCCACACTCCTCACTTTGGATCACCTCTTCCTCCCGGCTGCAGAGGGAGAGGAGAAGAGCCCAGCAGCATCCTTTCTTTAACTCAGAGCAGCTTTTTGTCCCCCAGCAGCCACCGTCCTGTTTCTACAGACTTTAACAGTCCACAACATCTGCTTTGGACTGAAAGTTCCTGATGTTCAGCATCAGAATCCTGCCAGTGTTTCACTGTTAGTCTGTTTGGCTCATTCTGTCTTTATTCTGACTTTCTGACATTTTCACCTGCTGAATTATTGATTGAATTCTAGATTTTTCATCTCAGAAATGGGACTTTTTGCTTCATTATTCATCACAATGTTCATTTTTCATGTTTTTATCTGATAATTTTATTCATTAAACTTAGTTTAAACTTAGTCATATTCATATATTGAAGATCTGTTATCATTCATTATATCAACCGTTCTGTTATTAGCTATATTTTTAAATGCTTCCTCTTAGAGGAAAGTTTATCCATGTTTGTTAGCTTTTGTTAGTTTACTCAAATTATCTCAACGCTTCACTAAGAGGAAAACTTAGTCATATTCAAATGGTTTATTAGGACCTATTATCACTGTATAAACCTTAATATTTCCTCTCAGAATAAAGTTTTTTACCCAAGTCCCCTTTAATTTATGGACCATTGAACGGCTTCTTAAATGCTCCCTCTTAGGGCGTATTCAGACCAGGAAAGTCCGATAGTTCACTTGCTTTGGTCCGAACCTTTTTTTTTTCATTTTGGTGCGGTTCGCTTTCAGACTGTACATTTCAGTAAACGGACCAAAATATGTCAACAAAGCCACGCGCCCTGAAGTCGTTCGGCTACTGGTCAGAATAAACACGCGCAACACAAAGTGCTAAGTTCAAAAGTGAATGTAGTCAGGGACGCTTTCCGTGCCGTTATTGCTTTTAATATAATCAAAACTATATGTTTTTTCAACGTTTTGCTATTTTCATAACTGTGTAATTACTATGCTGCTGTACAAGTAATTTATCAACCACGACGACAAAGGGCAAGGTGCCCCACGTTTGTCCCTTACTAATTTTCGGTCTAGAAATATTATTTTCGGTCTTTCGTTAGCTTTACCACAGCCGGTCTAGTAATTAGAAGAACGACGCTCTGTTCTGTAGCGGCAGACAAAGGACGGATGCTCCTGAGGTACAAAAAGCAAAAAGTCTGGGATTAGGTCCGGTCTGCTTTCACACCTCCAAAAGATCCGCACCAAATTAATGTTTTTATTTACCTGTATTTCTGTGTTGTAGTTTTTTTGTTTTTATGTAAAGCACATTGAGTTGCCTGTGGTATGAAATGCGCTATATAAATAAAGATTGATTGATTGATTAAAGTTCAAAGTTGGTGAAATTCAGATCTCAGATCTTTTCTCTCATTTTTACTCTTTATCTCAGTCATGTTTTTTTACTTTTTATTGGAAAATATTGAGTATCTCAATATATTTAGGTATTAGATTTTTATCTTAGAATATTTGACATTTTTTACTTTTATAATAAAAATCTGAGTTTTGAGGCAACAGTAAGAATGGATATTTAATGTTGGACAAACAGGACATCAGCAGGTCGACTGATGTTTCTGTAAAATCACTGATACGTTCACTAACTCAACTATATCATCATTCACACATGAATTCAGGACGCTGCTTTTACACAATGTATTTTTCCCAGAAAACATCCTGGTGAAACCTGGACTGCTTGTGTGGAGTCCCGTCAGGTCAGTAGGTCCTTCAATGTGGCCCAGGATGGATTTGTGTTCACGCTGTTCTGAGAATGTGGACACAAGTGTCACAGAGCACCTCTGAATGTGGTCTGAGGAATCGGATCTGAATGCGTTCACACCTGTATTTAGTGCTGTTCACCTGTGATCCGATCAGCCGGGACTTATATCAGCAGCAGGTGTGAACAGCCTCTGTGTTCATTAAAGCCACATCGTGCAGTTTGTGGTTTCACCACCAGAGGGCGACAGAAAACATTCATTAAAGGGGAAGTTCGGTTTTTTTAAACCTGGACCTTATTTCTGGCATGAAATACGTTCATCTTCTCACTTATAACAGTTTGGTGAAAGTCGGCATCCTTCGGAGGAATGAATGAATGAACGCGACAATTCATTGGTCTTAAAGTGTTGGTGAAATAAAGACAGATTAGGCCTTATTTAGAGGCTGTATTGTCTCTGCCCTGTTCTCTCCCGTTATATGGATATACGCGGATCTCAGTGATCTAAATAGCATCCTGTTATTGGTGAGTAGATGAATGTATTTTATGCCAGAAATAAGGTCCAGGTTTAAAAAAAACGAACTTTCGCTTTAACATTACATCGTAAAAAGAATGTATTTCAGCCCCAAACGTGATGTTTTCTAACCCTAACCCAGAGATTTTTCCTGAACTTGTTTTGTTTGTTGTTCCGTGGGGTTGCCCCAGTTTCCCTTTTCCAGGTGAGGTGACTCTCTTACACATGTGCTGACGTCTTTGAATGGCTCTCAGTCTGAGCCCTTTCCAGAGACCAGTCTGCCATGGGAGACTCTATCAGGGACTAAGACCCTGGACAACACAGCTTGTTGGGTTATGTGGATACACAAACCTTCCACGACATTAAGGTAACGATTCTACGGAGGGGATGCATTTTGGGATACATTTCCTACACTGTAATGGAATGCAATGTGAAGCACCTTAAAACTCTCGGTAGCTCAGGTGTAAAATAATAATTGTTAAAGTATAATGAAGTGACATAAAGCAATAACACAATTTATCAAATTAATCTGAAAAGATGGTGTTTATTCACTGAAAAGTATGAACATCTGTAGCGCATCAGGTAGAATAATAGTGAACAGTATTTTACTTTCCATCCATGTTTTCCTGGTTGAAAACGATCAGCTGTCCTGGGGTCCGTTTCACAAAGCAGGTTCAGCAAACTCTGAGTCTGTTCCTGAGCTCTGAGTTGATCTACTCTGAGATAGAAAACTCTGAGTTTTCGGTTCCAGAAACGCTGATTTGAGTGAGTTTAATCAACTCTGAGTAGGTTCACCTTGAGTTTAGCGCGTGCACCACAACTTTAAAAAGCCAGCATCAATGGAGCCCTGATTCGACGAGTCACCATGGCAACGGTGAAGAGGAGGGGCTACGTTTTTCACCAACCTGGAATTGGAAATCTTAATGCGCTCATACGGCGAGTTTCAATACGTTTTTAGAAATAAGTGCAACACCGCTGCAGCAGCAAAAGTGTAAGTTTAAATGTAGTCCTTTGCAATCACAATAATATTACAGGGAAACTGCTTGAATGGTAGCCCATTCATTTATTTCATTTAGGTGCAATCCCGCGGGGGAGAAGTGCACTCTGCATCAGTTTAAGATGAAATATAAAAACATTGTTCAAACAGGTGAGACCTCGGCATGGAGGTTCCTCATTTTGATCATGTTTTACACTGTAAAGTAAATATTAAGTGGCTATTTAACTGTGCAGTTATTTTATTCCCAACATAATGCTGTTTTCACACACATAAATGTCTTCTCATCTATATCATGTTCTGTTAAATAATTAAACCTATTTAAACTAACACAGACTTCTACTGAGCCAACAGAAAGAAGGCAGATGCCCGTAAAACGGGTGGTGCCCAGCACCGCCACCTCTAACGGAAGGCCAGTGGCTGAGGGAATCCACCCCCAAGACACAAGTGCCTTTATAAAATATAATAGGCCTATTGATATATTTTTTTAAGCCTATTCATACAAATATTTATTTGTCTTTTATGTCTTTTTTTCTTTTGTCCCAACACATTCTGATGGTGCCGCTCAAAAAGATAATTGTCTGTAAATGCTAAATGATCGATGATAACCATCTCCAGACGAATATTTAATTCTCTGCGCAGTAATGCTGCACCTTCATCCACGGGATCGTTGTCTAAAGGACATGTTGGTGAAAAAAGTCGCCTCCTGCTGTGCCTGATGGACTTCTAGAAGTAGAAGAACTCGCTCTGCTGACTGAATGAATGAGGAAATCAAATGGCGTGAGGCTGAAAGAGGGCGGAGACAGAGAGAAACTCCAGGTTCACTGAGTAAAACCTGGTCCCGACCAGGTTAGGTTCAGAGAGTCTGTTACTACGGTAACTGACCGAGCGCTTAAATTACCTCTCTTTGTGAAACAGGCTAGAGTTACCCCTCTTTCTCGGGTTTGAGTTACCTCCCTTTGTGAAATGGAAAACTCAGAGTTTCCCTCATTTCAGGGTTAATAAACTCAGAGTTTTCACTAAACCTGCTTCGTGAAACAGACCTCTGGTGTGGACCGTTATGTATCAGTGCATGCAATCTGCAGTCCATCTGCAGACCATTTTAGGGTAACAGAGATTGTCCATCAAAAAAAAAAACTGTACAGAAAGCTCCGGTAAAACAATGTGAGAGATGTGTGTGGCTTTAAGGAGAAAGAGGGTAAAACTGATGGAAGCCCAGAGCAAATGAAATAAATACATGTACTTCAGTAGGTTCAGTTCAGATCAACACTCAGCATGCTCATCCCCTACCTCCAGCATCACTTCCCACCCTACTGTGCCCACATCCTCCCTGTCACACCTCTATAATGTCACCCTCCACCTCAGTCACGGCTCTGAACACAGCCAACACCTCCCCCCACATCAGGACACACCAGCCGCTTTCGGACAGAGCCGTTCTAAGAACGGTCCTCCTTTAATTCCGTTCTGATAGCTGCCCTTCCCCAGGGGAACTGTTTCAGTCTGCATTCCCACATGAGTCGGACCTGATGGGGACTGATGCGGCGCAGCCGTCTGCGACAGCGACGTGTTACTTTAGCGCCACATTCAACAACAAAACAGAACAAAACAAAACCCGGTAAAAGTAAGGAGAGAAGAAGAAACACCACCAAGAAGCTAACATGGAGAGCGGGGAGGCCACCGTGTTCATGGTCTGCATGATGGTGATATTAATCATGGACGATCACATGACAACATGACAAGGGGCGGAGCTACCGACCACCAAACACCTCGGTCAGATGTGTTCCTATGGAAACCAGAACAGAGCCAGCTGAGGAGAAGGAGCTGAAATGACTATAGGAGCTGAATGTTCCTGTATGTCCGAATGCGGGAGAAAACGGCCCGCGGTTATAAGAACCACCAAAGGTTCCTACAGTACGAATGCGGCTATTGACGTCATAAAGTGCATCCTCAAAGTTTATAACAGGACCCACTTGAGACTAATTTTTCTTAATTTCTCTTTCTGTTTCCCCAGGTTCAAATTAGAAGGATCTCCAGACCTTTAGGTTGAATCAGGTCAACCACCAAGGTATCAAGGTACCTCAGCATCAACAACAGATCCAGTGTAATCTGTGTGTGTGTGTGTGCATGCTCCATCAGACCGCCTGGTTTCTGTGAGATCAGCTGTATGTGTTGGGAATGAAGCATGAACAAACATATATTTGTTGAGTGAAAGTCATCAGCAAAAAGCGGTTCAGGAGGTAAAAACAAGTCTGCAGAGTGTTCTGTAGGTTGTGGATCATCCTTTGTATCCATTTATCACAGCAGGACGGAGTTTCTTTGAGGACAAATTGAACATGATGAGACATGCTAAGGTTTCAGCATACATTATTTACTCTCAGCTGATTTTGTATCAGCCATAACATTATGACCACTGACAGGTAATCGACCTTCCATTGAAGGGAGCCAATCTTTACGCCCATCACGCAAGCGAAAAGACTCCCAGAAAATACAGAATAATGAAATAGCAGAGACATTTTTCCCTGCAGCTATATTCAAGCGATATCTCTGTGCATTATGGAAGATTTTCAGTTCCGTGTTAATCGAACATGCTAGATTTGAACCTGAGATCTGCCGGACAGACTCTCCCTGATCTGAAATCTGATCATTGTAGTGAATAATACTTATTTTGTGTGTATTCTTAAGAACATTACTGTTGCTTTAGTATTATATGCCCCCAATGAAAAGTAATGCTTATGTTTATTGTTATTATAATAAGAAGAAGTGTGCCCTCAAAGACTGATACCACAGCAACGTCATGTCATTGTATTGATTCATATTTATTATTTTGTGTTTATTATGAAGAACATTGCTTTGGCTTTAAGGTCACATGCCCCCCAATGACTTGTAATGTTTATTTCCGTGTAATGATAATAATGTACACACACACACACTTCAGAAGAACTATATACATCCTATACAAGGAACTGTACATGCAGGCACACAATATATAGCAGCAAAACAGTTGAGAAGTTATTTTGCTGCTCTCTCCATCACGTGATGTGATCTGCAGGCAGATCAGCAGGTGATGGAGGACTTGTCATCAACAATGAGGGCCTGTTCTCCGGATCACAGAGGGCTCATCCTCATGGAGCACAGGAACTGTGATGTCGTCCACGGTCTCTTCATGAAACCCCTCATCCTGTACATCCTCATCGCTGACTGCCTCCACCAGCCTGTCCTCCTCTGGGCTCTGGAGCTCAGGAGTCAGTGTATTGCCGGTCTGGCTGTACAAATACTCCATTCCCAGCAGTTCACCTACAAAAACAAAACAGAAAAAAGAAAGTAATTAACATTTTATCTAATCTAATATCTATCTAATATTTTGTCCTCATCTCCTGGACAGACAACATCACAGCGGTCATCATGAAGGCTCAGCAGCAGCTACACTTTCTCTTCCCCGCCGCCTCAGCAGGAAGTGTAAAGGTATATTATGTATATAGTGCCTTGTGCAGCTAATCCATCTTTTTTCTTTGAACTAGTTGTTTTAATGTTGCTATATTTGCTTATGTTATTTTTATTACATCGAGGAGTTGCTTTTAATCACATTGTACATGTACAGTGAGAGAGTTTATTCTATTCTATTCTAATACATTAAAGGTTTAACTGATTGATAAATAGTGCTATTCAAGATTAAATTAATGATGGTGTTCTTTTTCATGTTGAATGGGGCATCATTTCTTGCCTGTGTATGCTCCAGGTGAGGCTTGAACTCACAACCTCGGCATTGCTCTACAGAGGTTGTGAGTTCACACATGCTTTGCATCACTTAATCAAAATGTGTGCTCATTAAACCTCTGTTCAGAGAAAATTCATCCAAGTTAGAAGTCGTCACTTTTCAGGTGGATGTCAGAAACAGACTGGTCTGGGTAGTTTATGTAGTTATCTAAGCTCCAGTGGTGCAATCGGTCAGCGCGCGGTACTTATACGACAGTACGCTGTAGAGCTCAAGCCTCACCTGGAGCATATCTGGTGTTAAGTTCTTAAATAATCTTAAAGCTTTGATGTTACAGCTGGGCAGAGACATGATAATAACATTGCTGATTATAATGTGTGATTAAAAGCCAATAGGTAAGCTAAGAGCACATTTAAACAATATAGATACACATGTGTTCTTACAATACAGTATATAGTGATGTAAAAAATCAAATAATGAAGATTAGAAACATGAAGAACATTAATAATTAAGATTCATTTGGGTTTAAATTGCTCTCCATTCTGGAACAAATGTACATAGATCTCCAACCTTAAGAAGCTCAAACACTGACTGCAATCTTGCCTTCAGGCTAATCCTGAAAAGTTTCATCATTTCACTTGTGGAAAAAAAAAATGAAAACAGATTCAATGAGGTAGTAGCAGAATAAATCCACAGTGTGGGGAAAGGGTCCATCTTGACTGGCTCCTTGTTGTTTCTCTAAAGCAGGGGTGTCAAACTCATTTTCACCGAGGGCCACATCAGCAGAATTGTTGCCCTCAAAGGGCCAGATGTAACTTATAAATGTAACTACTCCTCAATGTTAAATAACTCTGAATTTATTACTTATTCAAGTTACAAATATTACATATATATTTGCATGGATATAAAAAAATATATGTTTGCTTGTTGTTCTGTTATTATATCATAAATCCTTTTAATTTGTCAGGTTATGAAACCCACATCAACTCCATCCATCAATGATCAAACTATCCAAGTGAATAAAGAAAAGTTATGATATTTACTTTGTTCCAAACTTGAAATATCAAACAAAGCTAGCTTTTACTGCCACGTTGTTTCCAGTTGTGGCTTTTAGCGAACACATTCTGCTGCGGTCGCAGTTTGCCTTTTAATTCTTTGGCAGTTTGTTGTTTTTCTTGATGCCTGATGTTGGCTCTGAGCTCCGTGTTTGGTCTCAGAATGCGGACGTAGATCGTACTTTTTGACAACCGGCACCGCCTCAGAACACAAAAGACGTACCGTTTCTTCTCCTTGAAGCACAAACACGTATTTGCCTTCCAATCTTTCTTGAAACAGAAAAATTGATGCAGATGGAAGGGCATCTGCATCAGTTTTCTCTTCCTGGACATTTTGGGATCATTATTTGTATTTCTCAATTCCACTTGTTGGGAAAATCACATCGATTTAGAAACATTGCATTCCAGTTCGCGCGTAACATAATCAGCATGCATTGTGGGAAATGTGGCTTTTGGTCACTGCACGTATTTGACTTTATTTTGATTTTATTTTTAGACAATCAGACCTTTTAAGCTCTCGCGGGCCACATAAAATGACGAGGCGGGCCAGATTTGGCCCGCGGGCCTTGAGTTTGACACATATGCTCTAAAGGATGAACTCCAGGTGAGGCATGAACTGACAGCCTCAGCATTGCTCTGCAGCATGCTGTCTTATAAGTCTGCTGGTTGAGTGTGCCACTGGAACTCAGGCACATGCAAACATTTGAATGTGTTGTATTGTATATTTAAATTTCATAGTGTGCCTACAGGTCATCATATTGCACAGCTGGAGCTGTTGTGTGTTCTTTGGACAGAAAAACTAAAACAACTTCATCTTTGCACTTTGACAGTGAAGCCAACACTGTATGAATGATTACTTTCATTTGTACAACTTGATGTGTTCATTCTTCTGCATCGCCCCTTGAAGCCAAGTAAGCACACCTAGTAAATACTGATAAAGGTAAAGCCATGGCAGGCATCCACAGTAGATAAACACACTCCATCCATTAAGATTACAAAGGCTTTGGAGTTCAAGTGGTGTGTAGTATTTAGACCAGGCAGGATAAAGGGCCTCAACTCCACTCTGGCTCTACTCAGTGAACCGTTTGAAAAACATAAAGTAGGACCTTTAAGTAATTGCAGGGAAAATCAGTGTCTAAAATGAGCGTGGATAGAAATGTGGTCCTTTATAATGGGTGCTGTGAGTTAAAAACAGATGTTTTATCAACACAAAAGCAAACGTTTGAATAGCATTGCTCCAGTATATATTTTATTGCTCTATGCTTTTGAGCTCTCACAGTTACAGTAACCGAGACAAAGCTTCTGTCTGAGCTGGGATTTATTGCTCTGCCCTGTTTTGTAATGACAGGAAATGGGTTTTAAAGTCAGTTTTCTAACTGCTTCAATGTGGCAGTGAAAGGAAAGCTGATATGCATGACAGGATAAAATGCTGATTTTTTTGCAATTATTATACACCACTGGCACCCTCTATATTTTCATTACCCCCTACCCGGACCAGGGTTTGCATCCCCACCCCGCTGTGACTGGTGTGCAGTTGGTGAGAGGCTGAGGTAGCTGACTTATCGCACTTACTCTAGCACTAGTTCTGCTCTTAGCTGTTTGGTTTTGGAAGGAAATGCACTTATGATTTCTTGTGACCTGAAGTTCTTTTGCCTACCGATGTTGAACGCACTTATTGTAAGTCGCTTTGGTTAAAAGCATCTGCAGAATGACCGTAATGTAATGTAATGTGATGCATAATTTCAATAACATAAAACAAAAACTAGGCAATAGATACATTCAATTATTGTACATAATAAGTAGCACAAAGTAATTCTGATATTGAAGACTGAACCACAAAAGATTAAAATGAAAAACATCTAACAGAAATTTATTTTATCAGCTGCTGCAAAGTTTTGCTGGAGGATGAATAGACAACCACAGAGAACAGCTGATGGGCTGATGGAGATGCCATCAGTTCTTTAAATCCTCTTTAAAGCCACAATCCTTGGGGCCATGAATTTGTGTACCAGTATCTATGATGGTAAATGAGAAGTCCAGGATCAACAAAGTACGTTGTTTTAATTCTCTCGGAACCATATATTTACACAAACACACATTCAGCCGATCATGGACAGATTCTGGTTGCTAAAGACACATTTGCAAGATGGCAAAGCACATTTGAGGAATATTTGGCTTGATGTCTTCGGAGGTGTCATAATTCAGACTCCATCTAAAGTCTGCAGAGCTGAAATATGAAGCAACGTGAATGGTTCTGCCTAACTAATGTTACTGTGTCCTGTCAATGTCACCAAAGTAAGCCCACATTAGCCAATCACGTTTCCCCTTTGGGCTTACGTTTGACCAATCACCGTCCCTCCCTCCCTCCCTCCATCCATCCATTTTCCTGCTATCATAAAACAGCGCGTCGCTTATAATTCACACATAATCATCGCATTTTAGGCGATATTTTTAACTTTTTATATTTTGCAGTTTATACTAAGTGCAGCTACACCGTTTTCTATTTATTCATCGTAGAAAAGCTTGCAAGTTTACGTTCAATAACAGAATAAAACACGACTTACCTTAGTGCGAAATAGATGGAAAGATGACTATACATGTCTATAATGTGACACAAGACTGGAGTCTTAGTAAGTGAACCTGCTGCGTTTTGGAAATAACTCTAAAATAATGTTAACTCCTTGGCAGGAATAAAGATCTCTGCAGCTCTCTCATCCAGAGGATCTAGAAGCATGCTTGTGTTTGTAACATAGCAGAGGGTGTATTCTTACTAAAGTCACGCTCATTGCCTTTTGTTCAGATTAATATCTGAGCTGAGACGTAGAAACGTTACACAACACGATGAAAAACTGCTCTTTTATGACATGGAGGAGATCTTAGATTTGTTTTCAAATGAACTTGATTAAACAGGACATAAAGGAGGTTGAATGTTTAAAGCACCTTGTTCCATCAATTTGTCCATTTCTGTAAGTGTTTCTCAACTTTTTCTTCACGATTTCTGTTGATTTCCATCACTCCTCCTGAAAAGTTGTTGCCTTGTCAAAACAACCAAAGACCCTCAGAGACTCCCTGTGACACAACAAACTTCCAACACTGGAACTCTGTCATTTGAACACTTTATAGTCTGTTGTCTACTGCTTTCTTTTCTTTTCTTTTCTTTTTTACAGTGGAGGCTTTACCAACCATCAGTGAGGTGGAACTGTACTGAAAATACAGAGAAGTTAAAGTTAAATTTTTATACATTTTATATCCCCAGATTCTTTTAATTCTGAAAAGTAACATTTGTTACAGTATATCATCTGTCGTCATGATTACTTTCATAAAAGCCAAAAAAAGACCAGATTTTATCATGTTGATATTTCAATTTCAAACTGCAGGTTAACAATGTGAGTGACTTAAAGTGTGGAACAAGTCCACAGAAGCTTTTCTTTTAATAATATGTCAACTATTTGGAAGTAGGGCCCACAGGCAGTGTCCTTGCTGTATGAGCAGGTAAGACATCTGATTCTCACATGCAGATGGAACATTTAATGTTGCATTATGCCCAGTATTAATCAGACATGTTTGTTCATTTTCCAGACAGGATAGTGAATGCTTCTGTGCACAGTCCACTGTGTTGTTGTACAGGTCACGACTTAACTGAATATATTCCAACACCAAAGACAATCGCTTGTCTTCTTGCATCCAAACGCATAACAAAATAGATGTTTGATCTGTAAAATCTGATGAAATGGACAGAATCCATGAGAGTTGTTTGATCTGGCAAAGGGGCCACAGTGAAACTTTTCTACATTTTGCTGAGTAGGAATGTAAAAGCATGTTGTTCAGAAAGTGGGTTCTACTGACCTTCTCCAGGTGACTTAAGTACAAGCAAGCAGTGCAAAGCTTTCTCAGAAGAGGAAGCGCACTGAGATGGCCTGTCCTTCTCATCCTCCTTCGGTATTTGCTGAGCCTGGTCCACAGGCCTTCAGCCACCATCCCACCTGAAGATCTCCCAGCAGTGTCATCTGTGGCCTGTAGCCTTCCAGGTCTCCGCTACAGGACCACGGCCCTCTCAAGATTCACAACCACTGGGTGGAGGAGTGTGTCGAAGAGGCCAGGGTACAGTGGGCTCAATAAAGCATCACCACCTCTTTTCTGAGTCGTCTGCAGTGTTTTAGAACCCCCCTCACCGCTTTTTTTATGTTTACTGCTGTCTCCGGTATTTGCCTAATTTTGATTCTTCTCAACCTGCTTCAGAACGGCAAGTCATGTGCATGTCCAAAAAGGTCCGTAAAAGCACCATAAACGTCCGTTTTCAAAATCATCAACTCACCGGAGTGGTTACTGGTGTGCACTGGTAATCCATATCAAATTTTGTTGCGAAAAGTTGCTTCTGTCGTGTTTTATTTGACATTTTGTACTGGATGTTCGTTGATTTTACTCCGCCACCGCTAAGAAAATAGTTTGAGCATGAACGACACATAGCTGAAAGCTGTCTGATCTGAGTGTCATTCCTTACGTCATGTAAGACCCAAGCCAGACAACACAGCAGTTTCCACATGTGGAACATTCTGTGTTTTCTCCTTTTTCTGTAACTGAGCTGCTAAATAGTTATAGTTAAGTATTTGTAGCCCACGCTCGTGCATGTAAACACGTTCATACACATATAATATCGTGCGCTCACAAACAGGCTTTGATGGCAGATGTGCCCTGAGTCTCGGCTGCCAGGGCAGCAGTCAGGCTCTTTCCATGCGTACAGTATGAGGCTGTAGCTGTCCATCTGAGCCTGTCATACATATGTTAAAGCCTGGTGAAGATTCACTTTTATGTCTGATCTTTTACAATGTTATGGCACGTTGATGATCAGGAAAATAAAAAAAGTGCGCACTTCCCTTTTCAAATGAATCTTGCAGAGTCAGATCATTTGTAGCCATTACAATAAAACCTTTGCTTCTCAACAATCACCACTTATCAGATCTATTTTAACCAGACCCAATGAAGTTGTTTGGATGGGCAGGCTCTCGGGCTTTCTTTGTAGACTCACACAGATTATGTCACCAGTTCAGATGACACGTCTGCAAAAGTTGGTGTCATAAATAAATGTAAAAAATAATTCATTAATAATGTGCACTGTGATGTACTTAAGGTCATACCACTGGGGAGAGGTTCATATTCTTCCCAGTAAAATCAAACTTACACAGCTGATAAACATCAAGGCTTTTGATGATTTTATACTTTTAAGACCATCAGTCACTCAGCTGTACTGTAGTGATGGGAAGTTCGGTTCTTTCAACTCCCGAACGGCTCTTTATTTAGGATCTTTTGTAGCCTATATTTGCAAAAAAAAAAAAATCATGGTTTATGTGTTGAAAACCCTTTTGCTTTCAGTGTTTTTATGAGAGACCTTATAATTGCCTAATTCTTTGCATTTATTCTGTGACAAAACCACTTTTACATTTGTTTATTTCAATTCAACTTTTTTATTGCACAAATTAACATTAAACTTCAAACAAATCCACAGAACAGAAGCAAACTCAAGCTAACATTAATAATGTCCTCAATTAAACTTTTTTATTGGACAAATGAAACAAAAAATTTCAAACAAATCCACAGAACAGAACCAAAACCAGAACCAAACTCCTTAATTCTCACGTGAATACCGCATGCTGGTACCATGCTGGCCAATCATAACGAAGCTCTGTCGTAACCAGAGCTGGGACTGAGCACTGAAAGTGAAACCTAAGCAGCGGATGGAAAAAAACTTGGAGTCGGCTCTCACTTAATGCAAGCCGGCTCTTCTGATTCACTACAAAGAGCCGGCTCGCAGAGCCGGCTCTTTGTATCTGGTTAGGATGCCTCCCTGGTGAGGTGTTCCAGGCCCGTCCCACTGGGAGGAGACCCCGGGGAAGACCGAGGACACGTTGGAGAGACTATGTTCCTCGGCTGGCCTGGGAACGCCTCGGGGTCCCCCCAGAAGAGCTGGAGGAAGTGGCCGGGGACAGGGACGTCTGGGTTTCTCTGCTCAAGCTGCTGCCCCTGTGACCCGATCCCCGGACCAGCGGAAGATGATGGATGGATGGATGGATGTTCAGGAAAAATCCCGAAATCTGTAGCTCCCTCTAAAGCCTGTAATCGTGCTTGCAAAAATCGAGCACTCCCGGCTGTTTTTAACCAATCACGTTAGGTTTATTATTTATCTATTATCTGAGCAGAACAGTCACCAACCACGTCTTCCATGCTGAGCATGAGTCTGCCCCCAGCTTGTGTGCGCGCACACTGGTGTGAACTCACGTGCACAACCTCGTCCAGGTTGGGGGAGGGACCTGAAAGTTGTATCAGTTCGAATTTTCCGACTTTAGACTCGGAATTTTGAAAACCTGCCGACGGCAGCTTTAAGCAAAAAGCCCGCTCGCAATCAGCAGCCACATGGAACAGGAGACGGAGACAACAACAACGACTGCGACTACGTCTACATCGGACTCGGCTACAGGGGAACCACCAGCTGGTGATGAGAACCCGTGGCCTAATTTAAACACAATGTTTGATTTCGTGGGTGTTAAAGATTATGCGGTACGCCTGTCCAAAGACGTGGAAATTCTATCTTGCAGAAACTCCCCGTCCAACTTGAAGAAACACATTGAGGTAACTTCTTATGAAATGGTTATAATCCTCCTGTTTCAGTAACCATAGCATGGTCATTAGGCACTATTGGGAAATCTTGAGCATAACGTTACCTGTACAAATGAACTTTTTGTTTTGCATTGTTTCGGTTCCACACATGGTGTATTTAGCGTAGGCCAAGTGTTGGCTGTAGCTGGTTACCTAGCCTCTTCGGTCCAAGGGGGCACGAATGGGGAAGTGATAGCTATTTAGACTAAATTTAACGAATATAGGAAAGGCATGCAAGTTCAAAACCACAAACCATTAACATGTGCTACTCTTTAAAACTGAAACAAACTTTGTGTGTGCGTCTGGTGTCTTGGACTGAATCCATGAATCTGAAAAGGTGTTTCTGAGTGAAAGAGACAGACATGAACAGACTGAACTATCTGTTCAGCAGGGATTCTCTGACAGGAGGACACTCTGTGTACTCAGCACAGAGACAACCAGGAACCAGGAAACCAGACTGTAAATCCAGGATGCAGAGGTTCTTCAGTGAATGTGGTGCTGAAGGTGTGGAGGTGGATCAGTGTGTCAGAGGAGACTCTGTAGAAGGACAGAGTGCCAGCAGGACGGTCCACATACACTGCTGCTCTGTTACAGACAGAGGAGGAGGAGGAGGAGGAGGAGGAGGAGGAAGAGAAGGAGGAGGAGGAGGAGGAGGAGGAGGAGGAGGAGGAGGAGGAGGAGGAGGAGGAGGAGGAGATGGGTGTTCTTCTCTCATTGTGCCAGACAGAGTATTTACCTCCATCAGAGCACAGACTCCAGGACTGATCGTTCCTTCCAAACAAACATTCATTGCCTCCTCTCCTGCAGATTCCTCTGTAACTCACTGATATAGAAACGTCTCCTCTCCACTCGACCTCCCAGTAACAGCGACCAGTCAGAACATTTCTACACAGCAGCTGAGGATACATCCAGCCATAAAACCTGTCTGGATGATCAGGATATGACAGAAACTCCATCACACGTGTCACCTTCCTGTTGTTGTCAGACAGTTTCAGTTCTCTGCTCATTGTGTTTGTGTCGATTGTGAGTTGGCAGGAATCTGATGGAGAGAACAAACACAGTCCAGCTGCAGTTATTGATCCATCATCTGTTGACTTTGATCAATGAGTGATGTGACAGTGTGAAGATGGCTGGATGTCATGAATCAGATGAAGAACACACTCACACTTCCTCAGCCCTGGTGTCAGCCATCGTTCTCCAGCAGGCTCCACCCTGAAAGGAGGAGGGGGGTCAGAGCAGCATCAAACATGGACATTACATGGCTCTCACACACACTGTTCTACACTGAGAAAGGAACAGTCCAACATCTGGACACATCCACTGGAATGGAGCATCTGGACACTAGAATGAAAGCTGTCTGATCAGCACTGACACCAACAAACTGCTTCTTTCAGCCATCTGCTCCTGATCTGAGCCAGAGCTGCAACCTCTCTTCTTGGATCATTAGAGCTGTTGATAAAGCTAACAGCACAACAGTGGTGAGTGTGTCAGTACAGCTGCTTTTAATTCATGCTACAGAGCTATCTCAGCTAGAAAACATGGTTAGCTTGTGTCCTCCAGGTTGTTCTCTGCTTCATTCAGTCAGAGTTCCACGTCCTTCATCAGAGACTGATCAGCAGCACAAATGTTCAGAGGAAAGATGGCTAATCCTTTCATATTTTCCTGTTGGAAAGCTGACATGTGGAAGCATGGCAGACTGACTGTGATGAGCTACAGCAGCAGGTTACATACACAGGATCCAAAAAGCAACAAGATGCGTCTGTCAGAAACATTCAATCTGCAAACACAAAGCACAGTTAAAGATCCTGAAGGTTCAAATGCTTCTCATTTCCTGAGCGGATCATTAGAGACTGAGGGATGTCAGTGTCTCTGACCCAGGTGATGGAGCAGTGATCACTAACAGCACAAACTCCAGAGGCAGGGCATCTGTGTGCTCCATCAGTCTGATGTCATGTGGAGCTCAGAGGATCGTTAAAGTTTGCTCTGGTGGCTTCATCTCTGAGCTGAAACACATCCAGTTCCACACACTGTTCTCTGAATGTGTTGGAGCTGTCAGAGAGCCGCTCCAGGGGAAGATCCCCATGATTATCAACTCACAGGAGGCACAAAGTGACTCGTTTAGTCATCTGTAAAAACACGGGAAAACGTGCACACCTGTACACAAACTCTGAGCCATGTGTACGAGCGTTTAGGACACACTGTTCCAGTTCCATAGTAAACGTTCAGCTGTAAAAGGCAGAAGCAAACTCAAATCATGGATCACATTCATCTCATTACTGAGTCAGCGCCATCTCATCATCCAGCTTTGAAAGCCTGACTGCAGAGGAGACGTTGGACTGACACTGGTGGTCAATGTTAGCTGTGAATACACCGAGTCCTTTTCACATCAACCCCGTTAACCGGGCTAACTGATGACACCTTCATCATCCCAACACACACACTCTGCATTGTCCAGGCACCTCCCTGTTGTGTTCTACCGACTGCAAAGGGACAAAGTCTGGACAGAAACCCAGGGACAGCTCTCACAGTCATCCCGACTCATGATGAGTCCATATCAGAACGCAGCGAGCAAAACCTCAGGAGCCTGAAGAAGGAAACAACTTGTGCTTTCATTTCAAATCCTATCAGGGTGAGGGGTTCCACTGACTCACCTTCATTTTGATCAGGTGTTTGAAGGAAAACGATGAATGCTGCATTGACACTTGTGTGTGATGTTGCTCAGAGCATTGGCACCACTGAATAACAACATGGATGAAAGAATTTGGATGGAACGAGTGTTCAAATTGTTTCCTTCTGCATATCGACCTTGATGTCTGTCTCATCTAAATTCACTTTCTGGGTCTGTTGCTGTGATCAGGAGCCTCCAATCAGCAGGAGCTGTGCATCAACATGCATGATGTGCTCTGCATCCACCATTTATGGTTAAACCTGGGCGTCTGGAGGGAGGGACAAGAGTCTAATCCACATGTGCACATTTCCACGTGGACTGTGATTTATGAAAAGCGTCTGCAAAATGACCGTAATGTAATTTATAAAGGGAACTTCACCTGAACATGTGCACACAGTTTTATGAACCTTTGTGCTAAGCTAGGCTAACATATCCTGGACCCATCTCTGCAAATGAATCAGAGTCAGAGACCAAAAGGATGTTTACAGTTTTTCTCAATTGCTAAAACACTAAAAGCCACTGGCTGAACAAAGTTCACAGTTGCCTGAACTCATTTAGCTAATTGTGCAGTCTGTTGTCAATACCTTAAACCATTTCACATGTTAAAACACAATTTGCAGATCTCATTTTCACTTTTTATCAGAACTCTAAACACATTCTTATTCTCAAAACACATTCTGCACTCTAATGCACATTTCATCCATACCGGTAAACACAAAGTGCAACAATCAAATGCAAATAGAGAACACATGTCATTCATTAAACACAACCACTCAAAACTGATTTCACTCGTTTCAAATGATGTGACACAACCAATATAAGCCAGGTCAGAGAGCAAACAGGCTATTGAAGGTGGGAAGGAGAAAGTCTTAGAATGGAGAGACGAAACAATGTGAGAGGACGAGGACAAGTGCGTATGCGAGGTGGGCAACGAGGAGGAAGAGGAGAAGGGCAAGAAAGAGGAAGAGTACGAAGAGGAAGAGGAAAACAAAGAGTGGAAATATCGGATGAAATTCGTGCAACAATAATTGACCATGTTCTTGTCCATGGTCTGACGATGAGGGCAGCAGGACTTAGAGTGCAACCCAATTTAAGCAGATTTTCTGTGTCCACCATAGTAAGGACATTCAGAGACCAGAACAGGTACAGTATACTACTGTATTTTTGTAATTGCAAATTTACTGTACTACACTACATGCAGCTGTTTCAATAGACATAAAGTTAATCACTGTATGTATTGTATTGCATGAACATGTTTTGTAACTGCACATCTATTTTTGTAGAATTGCAAGGCTGCCACATGCAGGTGGAAGGAGAGCTATACTCACTCGTGAACAAGAGGAAATTATAGTTGGCATGGTCCTTCAAAACAATCTAATACGACTCAGAGAAATCCAGCAACGAGTGATAGAAGACAACACAAACTTCCAGGGAATCAACAGTGTGAGCATTTCCACAATTGACCGTGTCCTCCAGCGTAACAGGGTGCGAATGAAACAAGTATACAGACCAGAGTAAATGGTCTGTATACTTATATATATATATATATATATATATATATAAGTATACACAACCCTACACCACAGTAAATCTACTGCAAGCGATGGATTTAGCCTGTGGTGATATAGGTAAGGAACCATGTCAGGGCTGGATACAGCACACAAGAGGCTTCTTCCCTCGTTGTCTCAGGAGGGAAAAGATTGCTTGTGATGTTGATGAGGTGCTCTGGCCTGACCCAGCCCAAAGAAAGGATGAAGCACATTGATTATGTTTACTCCTTTTGATTTTGTATTATATTTAATATTGTATACTGTAGTACAATGAACATGACTTTACGTTCATCAAAAACAATGACAGAAAAATATCAAATTTGTTTTGAGATTAAAAATCTACTTCTCCCTGAGAACTATATGTTTTGAACAATGTGTTTTTTATTTCTTGGTGTATTGTTTACTGACTGCTTGATAGGATATATCAGTTTGATCACTTTGTGTATGATTTAAGAGCAGTGTTTGGTTTTGAGCACAGGTAAAACTGTTTTGTAAATAGTGCTTGAAGCTGAGGTTTTGTGTTTAATGTTTTCAGAAAATTGAGCAAGGTTTCAGAACTTGTGTTTTAGCAATTGAGAGAAACTGTAAATGACAGACTGTTCCTTTAACATGCAGATACCTGTCCAAAATTAATCAGCTCTGACCAACAGACACTTCTCACTGTTGTTCCTGCAGATGTTCTCCTTGGAGAGCTCAAACACCTGCTGTTTCTGTCCAACCAGTGTTTCTGCTGAGCAAAGGAAACAGGCTCCTACATGTGTGATTGTTCATGTAACACTCAGCAGGAAGCAGAAGCACAGGGCTGAGTGCAGCACAGAGAACATGTTCCCTGCTCTTCCTCCTCTGTCAGACACTGTGAGGCTGCAGCAGGCCTCTCCATACCTGAGTTTGTGTGGATCCTTCAGTGCAGCCCTCAGCAGCTTCCCTCCTGAGGCTCCTGGATGGTTGTAGCTCAGGTCCAGCTCTCTCAGATGGGAGGGGTTGGAGGTCACAGCTTCAGCCAGAGAAGCACAGCCTTCCTCTGTGATCAGACAGCCTGACAGGCTGCAGACACAGAGCAACACAGCTGCTGTTATAACAGATAATAATAACATAATAACAGATGTTACTGCATCACAGAGACTGTATGAAGCTGAAACAGCAGAGAATCCTGACCTGAGAGCTTCCAGCTCACAGTTTGGACTCTTCAGTCCATCAGACAGCTGCTTCACTCCTGAATCCTGCAGGTCGTTGTTACTCAGGTCCAGTTGTGTCAGGCTGGAGGACTGGGAGCTGAGAGCTGAGGACAGAGCTGCACAGCTTCCCTGTGAGAGGTTACAGTCGCTCAGTCTGAGGAGGGAATAACAGGAAAAGGACAAAGAACAGCTGTGATCCAAATGAAATGGCTCTAATGCTGCATAAAGGCTGAAAGAGCATCTATATCACCTCCTGATATCAGGTTTATAACCTTGTTATCCATGTGGTGGTTCTTAAATGCTCAGAAACACGGTGAGTGAAACAAAGAGTCAACATGGTGGCGAAGCATTTGAACCTTGGAATTGCAGTTTCTCAGTGACAAAGTCTCAAAATCTGTTGTCTATCAGCACATCATCATCTTTGTGATCATGTAATTATCTCACACCACTGGTGGGCACTTGTTTCATTTCACCCCAGAGTGAGAGTCTCTACCACTGTTTTGCTGCTCTTGTTTTTAATTGAGTCTCATCTGCTGCACTCCCAGATTATATGGCTCCACTGTGTGTGATGAAGGTGAGAAGAAACACAGAGTGGAGATATACACCATCATATAATCCACATTACATTACACATCCAACATCGTTATGCTGCATGATATCGATTGTTCAGGTTAGTTAAGCCAGAAAACCAGAACAGATTCATCTAC
This sequence comes from Odontesthes bonariensis, assembly GCF_027942865.1. Taxonomy (NCBI): domain Eukaryota; kingdom Metazoa; phylum Chordata; class Actinopteri; order Atheriniformes; family Atherinopsidae; genus Odontesthes; species Odontesthes bonariensis. The sequence goes on along the minus strand of NC_134509.1, from coordinate 1,591,106 downwards.
TTCATTGATCAAGGCACCTGGCAGCTGTTTTATCATTAAATTAAGACAGAATTATATCAACGCTCAGTTTAAAAGGTTAATGAATCCTGACCTGAGAGCTTCCAGCTCACAGTTTGGACTCTTCAGTCCATCAGACAGCTGCTTCACTCCTGAATCCTGCAGGTCGTTGTTACTCAGGTCCAGTTCTGTCAGGCTGGAGGACTGGGAGCTGAGAGCTGAGGACAGAGCTGCACAGCTTCTCTCTGAGAGGTTACAGCTGCTCAGTCTGAGGAGGGAATAATGAGATAAATCTGGGACTTTCTCTCCCATAGAAACAGCAGCAGGATATTCATACACATCCCTCTATATCTGTACTCACACAGCTTTGTTGGAGGCTTTGACCACTGGCAGCAGCCTCAGAAGAGCCTCCTCTGAAGCAGAGTATTTCTTCAGGTCAAACTCATCCAGATCTTTTCCTGATGACAGTAAGATGAAGACCAGAGCTGACCACTGAGCAGGAGACAGTTTATCTGTGGAGAGACTTCCTGAACTCAGGGCCTGTTGGATCTCCTCCACCAGAGAACGATCATTCAGTTCATTCAGACAGTGGAACAGATTGATGCTTCTCTCTGCAGACAGATCCTCACTGATCTTCTTGATGTAACAGACTGTTTCCTGATTGGTCTGTGAGCTACTTCCTGTCTGTGTCAGCAGGCCTCGTAGGAGCCTCTGATTGGTCTGCAGGGAAAGACCCAGGAGGAAGCGGAGGAACAGGTCCAGGTGTCCGTTTGGACTCTCTAAGGCCTTGTCCACAGCACTCTGATGGAGATGTTTTAGGTCTTTTTTGTATTTGAATAATTTAAACCACTTTTGTTTTTCTCCCATCAGGTTGAGTCCAGAGTTGATGAAGGTCAGATGCACATGAAGAGCAGCCAGAAACTCCTGAACACTCAGATGGATGAAGCAGAACACCTTCTCCCGGTACAGCCCTCTCTCCTTTCTAAAGATCTGTGTGAACATTGCTGAGTACACTGAGGCTGCTGAGATATCGATGCCACACTCTGTCAGGTCTGACTCATAGAAGATCAGGTTTCCTTTCTGCAGCTGCTCAAAAGCCAGTTTTCCCAGAGACTCAATCATCTCCCTGCTCTCTGGACTCCAGTGTGGATCTGTCGCAGCTCCTCCATCATGCTTGAGCTTCTTCACTTTGGCCTGAACCACCAGGAAGTGGATGTACATCTCAGTCAGGGTGCTGGGCAGCTCTGCTCCCTCTCTGGTGTCCAACACATCCTCCAGAACTGTAGCAGTGATCCAGCAGAAGACCGGGATGTGGCACATGATGTGGAGGCTTCGGGACGTCTGGATGTGGGAGATGATCCTGCTGGCCTGCTCCTCGTCTCTGAACCTCTTCCTGAAGTACTCCTCCTTCTGAGAGTCGGTGAACCCTCTGACCTCCGTCACGCAGCTGACCAACCTTCGAGGGATCTGATTGGCCGCCGCGGGTCGTGTGGTTATCCAGAGGCGAGCGGAGCGTAACAGTTTCCCGCTGATGAGCTTCCTCAGCAGCACGCCGGCTGCGGTCGGCTTCGTTACGTCCACAGAGCCGACGTCTTCGGCATGAAGGTCCAGATGAAGGCGGCTCTCATCCAGTCCGTCCAACACAAACAGCAGCTTGAATTTGCTCTTGTCGTAGTTGCTGTTTCCCGAAGACTGCAGAGCGGTGAAGATGTGGTTCAGAGCCTCCTCTCTGATGTCCACGGTTTCTGGGATGCATTCATGAATGAGTTGTGCCAAACTGAACTCTCCTCCCTGCAGAGGGTTCAGCTGACGGAAGGTGAAGGGGAAGATGAGGTGCACATCCTGATTGGATCTGTGTTCGGCCCAGTCCAACACAAACTTCTGCACCAGGAGGGTTTTTCCAATTCCTGCTATTCCATTGGTCAGCACAGTTTTTACGGGTCTGTATTCTCCAGGAGGATGTTTGAACATGTCTCTGGGTCTCACTGCTTTCTCCGGTTCTGCCGGCTTCCTCGCCCCCTCGATCTGTCGGACCTCGTGCTGCGTGTTCATGTGCACGTCCCACCCTGCTGTGATGTACAGCTCTGTGTAGATATCTACCAGACGCTGTTTATCCTCTGCCCAGCCTTCCCGTGCACACATGAACGTGTCCTGGAAGTTGGACTGAAGCATCTGTTGGTAAAATGTGACGGGCTGCGGCTCAGGAACTGGAACCATTAAATCTGTCTCCAACAGAAAGAAGAAAGTTTCAGTCTGAAACAAACACATCAGTTACAGGTGACTGAGCTCCTGTTAGAAGCTGGAAACACAGCATGGAAACACATTTCAAGCCAAAGTCAGAAATCCCATGAGAGCCAATCACTGAGAGGGTCTGTGTCGAAGCCACGTAGGCTCACCACTGGGGTTCCCCAAGGTTCGGTCCTGGGTCCTCTTCTTTTCTCCCTCTATACATCGCCTGTGTTCCAAACTGCACACTTCTCCTACTAACTCTCTGAGTTAGATTTTTAGTGACTTTAGATTTTTTCCAGTGTGTAGATTCTGTAAACTGTCTTTCTCACTGGAAAAAATCAAAGTCTTACCAAGTACATTTGTCTAATTTCTAGTCAAAATATCTCATTACACTTGATATAAGACACAACTGCCTAACAAGTACCATTTCAGCCAGATATAGGGTCTTGTTTTAATAGAATACATCTTGAATATCTTGTTGAATTAAAAAGTCTTGAAAACAAATTGTTTTGAGTCACATATCATATGAAACAAGCTTTTTTGACATTTAAAGAGGTTTTTAAGCTAATGAGACAAATATATTTGGTAAGACTTTGATTTATTTCAGTGCACTTATGATTTCTTGTGACGTGAAGTTCTTTTGCCTACCGATGTGGAACACACTTATTGTAAGTCGCTTTGGATAAAAGCGTCTGCAGAATGACCGTGATGTAATGTAGTGTAATGTTATGTGACGTGACGTAATGTAATGTTATGTAACGTGATGTAATGTAATGTAATTATGGCGCCTGGACAAACTTGTGGCGCCAGGACAAACTGGTGAAAAAGGCTGGTTCTGTTGTAGGCAGAAGGCTGGACCCTCTCGGTGCTGTGGTGGAGAAACGGATGAGGAGGAAGTTAGATTCTGTGATGGAGAATAATAAACACCCCCTCCACAGCATCCTGACAGGACAGAGGAGCAGCTGCAGTGAGAGGCTCATCTCTCTGCGCTCTACAAGGCTTTATAACAGTGACTACTGAGTTCTTCTCAAATTGATCCAGAGGGCCAGATGCTGCTCTGCCCACAGTGGTTCCCTCGTACGCTGGAATCAGGGGCACTGATGCTGGGCGCTGAAGACTCAGTTAGACACACGACCGTCCTTTATTCTTAAAAGGCTTTCTTTGCTACTCACCAGAAAATCCAGTACTTTTACCTTCAGTCTGAGGAAGAGGAGCCTGTGGCTGAGAAGATGAAGGTCCTCTGTTCTCTGAAGACCCCTGAACATCCGAAACAGCCTCTGAAAGGCAGTTTATGTGGGTTAAACTGATGTAAACTGTTCTCTGAGCAACTTTATTAATTTAATTAATTTTTATTATTTATTATTTAATTGAAATTCATTTTTATTATTTATTAATTATTTATTTTTATTTTAATATTCATTTTAATATGTATTTTAATTAATCAAATTAAATTTTTTTTATTTATTTTTATTTTAATATTTATTTTAATTAGTTTAATTAAATTTTAATATTATTTTAATGTAGGAGTCGGTGACTCTATGAGTTTCTCTTCCTGTGACCGACCTTCTGCTCCTGAGCTGATGGCAGAAAGACTCTGCAGCAGGTCATTCCTTTTGATGCTCTCCAACACCTTCCTGGTCACCTCCACAGCTCCAGGAAGTCTGTAGGTCTGCACCATCAGGTCCACGGTGTCTGACCTGTTTGCCGTCTCCAGTCTGCACTTTTTGACGGCCGGGAGGCCTCCAAGGATGTCGGCCTGCTGCAGGAACCACTTGAATTTACAGAACTCCTCATCTCCCAGATCTTCCAGAGTGTTTAAGATGTCCACTGGAGTCATCGCGGCTCCCTGATGAAGTCAGATACAAGTTAAAGTGATGGTTCGGAGTAGATTCACCCTAGGGTCATTTGAACCGTGATATCCAGCCAAGTAGCCCACCCGAAGTTTTTCCGATATTGGCTGAACATCAGCTGAGTTACTGAGTTATCCCGAATAGCTTAGTACAAGCGCTAATGGACCCTGGCAGTATCTCCAAAATTACCTCACTAAAATCACATGCCATGACACCAAACTTCTACAGTACTACAAATATGGTCTGTACTCACAAAACGATGCATTTGGAAGTTTGAAAATAGTCCAGGAGTTTATGATTATCAACACAAGCCTGATAGCTTCTCTGCTGCTAAAGCTGCGTCTACGTCACTTCCTTGATCTGGGAGCTTCAATGTAAGAAGAGGGTTGATCTACTACTGTAGTATATGCTATATTCTACATGAATTTTTATGAATTTTTATGTTGTAGAGTTGTGAATTTATTTTATCAATGGAGAAATTGAGCAGCCTTGCCAGGGTCCGTTAGCGCTTGTACGAAGCTATTCGGGATAACTCAGTAACTTGGCTGATATTCAGCCAATATCGGAAAAACTTCGGGTGGGCTACTTGGCTGGATGTCACAGTTCAAATGACCCTAGGGTGAATCTACTCCGAACTATCACTTTAAGGTAAGTTTTTGGTTCAACTATGTACCAAGACACATCTACTCTGAGACACTCTCAGTATGTCACCCATTAAGAGAAGTAATTTCCAAACTGGGATCCATGATGCTTCTGATTCTAGAGAAAAGATCGAATCTGTTTGACATTCCTGACTAACTGCAGGATCTTCTTGTAGTTTGTTGAAGGGCTTCAGTGGCTTACTGTGCAGAGCAATAGAGAACAGTGTTGTCTGCATATATATAATTTTTTTCTAGAGGATATAATGTTGTTTATATAAACTGTAAGAACGACAGGACTTAAAACCAGTGACAGGACTTAAAACCAGTGACGGGACTTAAAACCAGTGACGGAACTTAAAACCTGTGAAAGGACTTAAAACCAGTGACAGGACTTAAAACCAGTGACAGGACTTAAAACCAGTGACAGGACTTAAAACCAGTGACTGGACTTAAAACCAGTGACGGGACTTAAAACCAGTGACAGGACTTAAAACCAGTGACAGGACTTAAAACCAGTGACTTAAAACCAGTGACCTAAAACCAGTGACGGGACTAAAAACCACTAACTTAAAACCAGTGACAGGACTTAAAACCAATGACATTACTTAAAAATAGTGACAGGACTTAAACCAGTGACAAGACTTAAAACCAGTGACAGGACTTAAAACCAGTGACTGGACTTAAAACCAGTGACTGGACTTAAAACCAGTGACGGGACTTAAAACCAGTGACAGGACTTAAAACCAGTGACAGGACTTAAAACCAGTGACTTAAAACCAGTGAAAGGACTTAAAACGAGTGACAGGACTTAAAACCAGTGACAGGACTTAAAACCAGTGACAGGACTTAAAACCAGTGACAGGACTTAAAACCAGTGACAGGACTTAAAACCAGTGACAGGACTTAAAACTAGTGACGGGACATAAAACCAGTGACAGGACTTAAACCAGTGACAGGACTTAAAACCAGTGACAGGACTTAAAACTAGTGACGGGACATAAAACCAGTGACGGGACTTAAAACTAGTGACGGGACTTAAAACCAGTGACAGGACTTATAACCAGTGACGGGACTTAAAACCAGTGACAGGACTTAAAACCAGTGACTGGACTTAAAACCAGTGACTGTACTTAAAACCAGTGACTGGACTTAAAACCAGTGAGAGGACTTAAAACCAGTGACTTAAAACCAGTGACTTAAAACCAGTGACTTAAAACCAGTGACGGGATTTAAAACCAGTGACAGGACTTATAACCAGTGACGGGAGTTAAAACCAGTGAGAGGACTTAAAACCAGTGACGGGACTTAAAACCAGTGACAGGACTTAAAACCAGTGACGGGACTTAAAACCAGTGACAGGACTTATAACCAGTGACGGGAGTTAAAACCAGTGACAGGACTTAAAACCAGTGACAGGACTTAAAACCAGTGACGGGAGTTAAAACCAGTGACAGGACTTAAGACCAGTGACAGGACTTAAAACCAGTGACGGGAGTTAAAACCAGTGACAGGACTTAAAACCAGTGACAGGACTTAAAACCAGTGACGGGAGTTAAAACCAGTGACAGGACTTAAAACCAGTGACGGGACTTAAAACCAGTGACGGGAGTTAAAACCAGTGACAGGACTTAAAACCAGTGACAGGACTTAAAACCAGTGACAGGACTTATAACCAGTGACGGGAGTTAAAACCAGTGACAGGACTTAAAACCAGTGACGGGACTTAAAACCAGTGATGGGACTTAAAACCAGTGACGGGACTTAAAACCAGTGACGGGACATAAAACCAGTGACAGGACTTAAAACCAGTGACGGGACTTAAAACCATTGACGGGACATAAAACCAGTGACAGGACTTAAAACCAGTTACTTAAAACCAGTGACTTAAAACTAGTAACAGGACATAACACCAGTGACGGGACTTAAAACCAGTGACTTAAAACCAGTGAAAGGACTTAAAACCAGTGACGGGACTTAAAACCAGTGATGGGACTTAAAACCAGTGACGGGACTTAAAACCAGTGACGGGACATAAAACCAGTGACAGGACTTAAAACCAGTGACGGGACTTAAAACCATTGACGGGACATAAAACCAGTGACAGGACTTAAAACCAGTTACTTAAAACCAGTGACTTAAAACTAGTAACAGGACATAACACCAGTGACGGGACTTAAAACCAGTGACTTAAAACCAGTGAAAGGACTTAAAACCAGTGACAGAACTTAAAACCAGTGACGGGACTTAAAACCAGTGACGGGACTTAAAACCAGTGACAGGACTTAAAACCAGTGACTGGACTTAAAACCAGTGACTTAAAACCATTGACTGGACTTAAAACCAGTGACAGGACTTAAAACCAGTGACTGGACTTAAAACCAGTGACTTAAAACCATTGACTGGACTTAAAACCAGTGACAGGACTTAAAACCAGTGACAGGATTTAAAACCAGTGACGGGACTTAAAACCAGTGACGGGATTTAAAACCAGTGACAGGACTTAAAACCAGTGACGGGACTTAAAACCAGTGACAGGACTTAAAACCAGTGACAGGACTTAAAACCAGTGACAAGACTTAAAACCAGTGACGGGATTTAAAACCAGTGAAAGGATTTAAAACCAGTGACAGGATTTAAAACCAGTGACAGGACTTAAAACCAGTGACAGGACTTAAAACCAGTGACGGGACTTAAAACCAGTGACAGGACTTAAAACCAGTGACTGGACTTAAAACCAGTGACTTAAAACCAATGACTGGACTTAAAACCAGTGACAGGACTTAAAACCAGTGACTGGACTTAAAACCAGTGACTTAAAACCATTGACTGGACTTAAAACCAGTGACTGGACTTAAAACCATTGACAGGACTTAAAACCAGTGACTGGACTTAAAACCAGTGACTGGACTTAAAACCAGTGACAGGACTTAAAACCAGTGACAGGATTTAAAACCAGTGACGGGACTTAAAACCAGTGACGGGATTTAAAACCAGTGACAGGACTTAAAACCAGTGACAAGACTTAAAACCAGTGACAGGACTTAAAACCAGTGACAGGATTTAAAACCAGTGACAGGATTTAAAACCAGTGACAGGATTTAAAACCAGTGACGGGACTTAAAACCAGTGACGGGACTTAAAACCAGTGACGGGACTTAAAACCAGTGACGGGACTTAAAACCAGTGACGGGACATAAAACCAGTGACAGGACTTAAAACCAGTGACTGGACTTAAAACCAGTGACTTAAAACCATTGACTGGACTTAAAACCAGTGACAGGACTTAAAACCAGTGACAGGATTTAAAACCAGTGACGGGACTTAAAACCAGTGACAGGACTTAAAACCAGTGACAGGACTTAAAACCAGTGACAGGATTTAAAACCAGTGACGGGACTTAAAACCAGTGACAGGATTTAAAACCAGTGACAGGACTAAAAACCAGTGACAGGATTTAAAACCAGTGACGGGACTTAAAACCAGTGACAGGATTTAAAACCAGTGACAGGACTTAAAACCAGTGACAGGATTTAAAACCAGTGACAGGACTAAAAACCAGTGACAGGACTTAAAACCAGTGACAGGACTTAAAACCAGTGACAGGACTTAAAACCAGTGACAGGATTTAAAACCAGTGACAGGACTAAAAACCAGTGACAGGACTTAAAACCAGTGACAGGACTTAAAACCAGTGACAGGACTAAAAACCAGTGACAGGACTTAAAACCAGTGACAGGATTTAAAACCAGTGACAGGACTAAAAACCAGTGACAGGACTTAAAACCAGTGACAGGACTTAAAACCAGTGACAGGACTGTTGGGATAAGCAGGAGCTCCAAGCTACAGCTAACATATATTCTCCAAACAAAACCTGTTCACTTCGTAGAGCTTTAAGGGTCACAGGCCCCAAGCGGTACATAAAAGTAATGATAAGAACAAACAGATTAGTTATAATTAACCGGACAGGACTCTACGATTCTATAAATATAGAATTTAATTTATAATCTCATTGCTAACACATAATTCTGCTTCAGAGAGCGAGCAGCAGAAATGTTGTAAAGACTCACCCAGAAACAGTCGGCTCCTCTCTGAGCTCCTGGTGGGAAACAGGAACTCTGCAGTGAACCAAACAACGACGACGCTCACGTTTCCTCATGTGAAAGCAGAAGTGGAGGAAGGCTGAAATGTAGAAATAACCGACATTTCTGTTACAGAAAAGCCTGAGAATAAAATATGAGCCGTCAATAGTGTTAAAGTCCAGATGTTCTTACTGTGAGTTTACTGTGAGCTTACTGTGAGCTTACTGTGAGCTTACTGTGAGTTTACTGTGAGCTTACTGTGAGTTTACTGTGAGTTTACTGAGCTTACTGTGAGCTTACTGTGAGTTTACTGTGAGTTTACTGTGAGCTTACTGTGAGCTTACTGTGAGCTTACTGTGAGCTTACTGTGAGCTTACTGTGAGCTTACTGTGAGCTTACTGTGAGCTTACTGTGAGTTTACTGTGAGCTTACTGTGAGCTTACTGTGAGCTTACTGTGAGCTTACTGTGAGCTTACTGTGAGTTTACTGTGAGTTTACTGTGAGTTTACTGTGAGTTTACTGTGAGCTTACTGTGAGCTTACTGTGAGTTTACTGTGAGCTTACTGTGAGCTTACTGAGCTTACTGTGAGCTTACTGTGAGCTTACTGAGCTTACTGTGAGCTTACTGTGAGCTTACTGTGAGCTTACTGTGAGTTTACTGTGAGCTTACTGTGAGCTTACTGAGCTTACTGTGAGTTTACTGTGAGCTTACTGTGAGCTTACTGAGCTTACTGTGAGTTTACTGTGAGCTTACTGTGAGCTTACTGTGAGCTTACTGTGAGCTTACTGTGAGCTTACTGTGAGCTTACTGTGAGCTTACTGTGAGCTTACTGTGAGTTTACTGTGAGCTTACTGTGAGTTTACTGTGAGTTTACTGTGAGCTTACTGTGAGCTTACTGTGAGCTTACTGTGAGCTTACTGTGAGTTTACTGTGAGTTTACTGTGAGCTTACTGTGAGCTTACTGTGAGTTTACTGTGAGTTTACTGTGAGTTTACTGTGAGTTTACTGTGAGCTTACTGTGAGTTTACTGTGAGTTTACTGTGAGTTTACTGTGAGCTTACTGTGAGCTTACTGTGAGCTTACTGTGAGCTTACTGTGAGCTTACTGTGAGCTTACTGTGAGTTTACTGTGAGCTTACTGTGAGTTTACTGTGAGTTTACTGTGAGTTTACTGTGAGTTTACTGTGAGCTTACTGTGAGCTTACTGTGAGTTTACTGTGAGTTTACTGTGAGTTTACTGTGAGTTTACTGTGAGTTTACTGTGAGTTTACTGTGAGTTTACTGTGAGCTTACTGTGAGCTTACTGTGAGCTTACTGTGAGCTTACTGTGAGTTTACTGTGAGTTTACTGTGAGTTTACTGTGAGCTTACTGTGAGCTTACTGTGAGTTTACTGTGAGTTTACTGTGAGTTTACTGTGAGTTTACTGTGAGTTTACTGTGAGTTTACTGTGAGCTTACTGTGAGCTTACTGTGAGCTTACTGTGAGCTTACTGTGAGCTTACTGTGAGTTTACTGTGAGTTTACTGTGAGTTTACTGTGAGCTTACTGTGAGCTTACTGTGAGTTTACTGTGAGTTTACTGTGAGTTTACTGTGAGTTTACTGTGAGTTTACTGTGAGTTTACTGTGAGTTTACTGTGAGCTTACTGTGAGCTTACTGTGAGCTTACTGTGAGTTTACTGTGAGTTTACTGTGAGTTTACTGTGAGCTTACTGTGAGCTTACTGTGAGTTTACTGTGAGTTTACTGTGAGTTTACTGTGAGTTTACTGTGAGTTTACTGTGAGTTTACTGTGAGCTTACTGTGAGCTTACTGTGAGCTTACTGTGAGCTTACTGTGAGTTTACTGTGAGCTTACTGTGAGCTTACTGTGAGCTTACTGTGAGTTTACTGTGAGCTTACTGTGAGCTTACTGTGAGCTTACTGTGAGCTTACTGTGAGTTTACTGTGAGCTTACTGTGAGCTTACTGTGAGCTTACTGTGAGTTTACTGTGAGCTTACTGTGAGTTTACTGAGTTTACTGTGAGCTTACTGTGAGTTTACTGTGAGCTTACTGTGAGTTTACTGAGTTTACTGTGAGCTTACTGTGAGTTTACTGAATTTACTGTGAGCTTACTGTGAGTTTACTGTGAGTTTACTGTGAGCTTACTGTGAGCTTACTGTGAGCTTACTGTGAGTTTACTGTGAGCTTACTGTGAGCTTACTGTGAGTTTACTGTGAGCTTACTGTGAGTTTACTGTGAGTTTACTGTGAGCTTACTGTGAGTTTACTGTGAGTTTACTGTGAGCTTACTGTGAGTTTACTGTGAGCTTACTGTGAGTTTACTGTGAGCTTACTGTGAGCTTACTGTGAGCTTACTGTGAGTTTACTGTGAGCTTACTGAGCTTACTGTGAGCTTACTGTGAGTTTACTGAGCTTACTGTGAGTTTACTGTGAGCTTACTGTGAGCTTACTGTGAGCTTACTGTGAGTTTACTGTGAGCTTACTGTGAGCTTACTGTGAGCTTACTGTGAGTTTACTGTGAGCTTACTGTGAGCTTACTGTGAGCTTACTGTGAGTTTACTGTGAGCTTACTGTGAGCTTACTGAGCTTACTGTGAGCTTACTGTGAGTTTACTGTGAGCTTACTGTGAGCTTACTGTGAGCTTACTGTGAGCTTACTGAGCTTACTGTGAGCTTACTGTGAGTTTACTGTGAGCTTACTGTGAGCTTACTGTGAGCTTACTGTGAGTTTACTGTGAGCTTACTGTGAGCTTACTGTGAGCTTACTGTGAGCTTACTGAGCTTACTGAGCTTACTGTGAGCTTACTGTGAGCTTACTGTGAGCTTACTGAGCTTACTGTGAGCTTACTGTGAGTTTACTGTGAGTTTACTGTGAGCTTACTGTGAGCTTACTGAGCTTACTGTGAGTTTACTGTGAGCTTACTGTGAGTTTACTGTGAGCTTACTGTGAGTTTACTGTGAGCTTACTGTGAGTTTACTGTGAGCTTACTGTGAGTTTACTGTGAGTTTACTGTGAGCTTACTGTGAGCTTACTGAGCTTACTGTGAGCTTACTGTGAGTTTACTGTGAGTTTACTGTGAGCTTACTGTGAGCTTACTGAGCTTACTGTGAGCTTACTGTGAGCTTACTGTGAGCTTACTGTGAGCTTACTGTGAGCTTACTGTGAGCTTACTGAGCTTACTGTGAGCTTACTGTGAGCTTACTGTGAGCTTACTGAGCTTACTGTGAGTTTACTGTGAGCTTACTGTGAGTTTACTGTGAGTTTACTGTGAGCTTACTGTGAGCTTACTGTGAGCTTACTGTGAGCTTACTGAGCTTACTGTGAGCTTACTGTGAGCTTACTGTGAGCTTACTGAGCTTACTGTGAGTTTACTGAGCTTACTGTGAGTTTACTGTGAGTTTACTGTGAGCTTACTGTGAGCTTACTGTGAGCTTACTGAGCTTACTGTGAGCTTACTGTGAGCTTACTGTGAGCTTACTGAGCTTACTGTGAGTTTACTGTGAGTTTACTGTGAGCTTACTGTGAGCTTACTGTGAGCTTACTGTGAGCTTACTGAGCTTACTGTGAGTTTACTGTGAGTTTACTGTGAGCTTACTGTGAGCTTACTGAGCTTACTGTGAGTTTACTGTGAGTTTACTGTGAGTTTACTGTGAGCTTACTGTGAGCTTACTGTGAGCTTACTGTGAGCTTACTGTGAGCTTACTGTGAGCTTACTGTGAGTTTACTGTGAGCTTACTGTGAGCTTACTGAGCTTACTGTGAGTTTACTGTGAGTTTACTGTGAGTTTACTGTGAGCTTACTGTGAGCTTACTGTGAGCTTACTGTGAGCTTACTGTGAGCTTACTGTGAGCTTACTGTGAGCTTACTGTGAGTTTACTGTGAGCTTACTGTGAGTTTACTGTGAGCTTACTGTGAGTTTACTGTGAGTTTACTGTGAGCTTACTGTGAGCTTACTGAGCTTACTGTGAGTTTACTGTGAGCTTACTGTGAGCTTACTGTGAGTTTACTGTGAGCTTACTGTGAGCTTACTGTGAGTTTACTGTGAGTTTACTGTGAGCTTACTGTGAGTTTACTGTGAGTTTACTGTGAGCTTACTGTGAGCTTACTGTGAGTTTACTGTGAGTTTACTGTGAGCTTACTGTGAGTTTACTGTGAGTTTACTGTGAGCTTACTGTGAGCTTACTGTGAGCTTACTGTGAGCTTACTGTGAGCTTACTGTGAGTTTACTGTGAGCTTACTGTGAGTTTACTGTGAGCTTACTGTGAGCTTACTGTGAGCTTACTGTGAGCTTACTGTGAGCTTACTGTGAGTTTACTGTGAGCTTACTGTGAGCTTACTGTGAGTTTACTGTGAGCTTACTGTGAGCTTACTGTGAGTTTACTGTGAGCTTACTGTGAGCTTACTGTGAGTTTACTGTGAGCTTACTGTGAGCTTACTGTGAGCTTACTGTGAGCTTACTGTGAGCTTACTGTGAGCTTACTGTGAGCTTACTGTGAGCTTACTGTGAGTTTACTGTGAGCTTACTGTGAGCTTACTGTGAGCTTACTGTGAGCTTACTGTGAGCTTACTGTGAGCTTACTGTGAGTTTACTGAGCTTACTGTGAGCTTACTGTGAGTTTACTGTGAGCTTACTGTGAGTTTACTGTGAGCTTACTGTGAGTTTACTGTGAGCTTACTGTGAGTTTACTGTGAGCTTACTGTGAGTTTACTGTGAGCTTACTGTGAGCTTACTGTGAGTTTACTGTGAGCTTACTGTGAGCTTACTGTGAGTTTACTGTGAGCTTACTGTGAGCTTACTGAGCTTACTGTGAGCTTACTGTGAGCTTACTGTGAGTTTACTGTGAGTTTACTGTGAGCTTACTGTGAGCTTACTGTGAGTTTACTGTGAGTTTACTGAGCTTACTGTGAGCTTACTGTGAGCTTACTGTGAGTTTACTGTGAGCTTACTGTGAGTTTACTGTGAGCTTACTGTGAGCTTACTGTGAGTTTACTGTGAGCTTACTGTGAGCTTACTGTGAGTTTACTGTGAGTTTACTGAGCTTACTGTGAGCTTACTGTGAGCTTACTGTGAGCTTACTGAGCTTACTGTGAGTTTACTGTGAGCTTACTGAGCTTACTGTGAGCTTACTGTGAGCTTACTGTGAGCTTACTGTGAGCTTACTGTGAGCTTACTGAGCTTACTGTGAGCTTACTGTGAGCTTACTGAGCTTACTGTGAGTTTACTGTGAGCTTACTGAGCTTACTGTGAGTTTACTGTGAGCTTACTGTGAGTTTACTGTGAGCTTACTGAGCTTACTGTGAGTTTACTGTGAGCTTACTGTGAGCTTACTGAGCTTACTGTGAGTTTACTGTGAGCTTACTGTGAGTTTACTGAGCTTACTGTGAGCTTACTGAGCTTACTGTGAGTTTACTGTGAGCTTACTGAGCTTACTGTGAGTTTACTGTGAGTTTACTGAGCTTACTGTGAGCTTACTGTGAGCTTACTGTGAGCTTACTGAGCTTACTGTGAGTTTACTGTGAGCTTACTGTGAGCTTACTGTGAGCTTACTGTGAGTTTACTGTGAGTTTACTGTGAGCTTACTGTGAGTTTACTGTGAGCTTACTGTGAGTTTACTGTGAGCTTACTGTGAGCTTACTGTGAGTTTACTGTGAGCTTACTGTGAGCTTACTGTGAGTTTACTGAGCTTACTGTGAGCTTACTGAGTTTACTGTGAGTTTACTGTGAGCTTACTGTGAGTTTACTGTGAGCTTACTGTGAGCTTACTGTGAGCTTACTGTGAGCTTACTGTGAGCTTACTGTGAGTTTACTGTGAGCTTACTGTGAGCTTACTGTGAGCTTACTGTGAGTTTACTGTGAGCTTACTGTGAGCTTACTGTGAGCTTACTGTGAGCTTACTGTGAGCTTACTGTGAGCTTACTGTGAGCTTACTGTGAGCTTACTGAGCTTACTGTGAGCTTACTGTGAGTTTACTGTGAGCTTACTGTGAGCTTACTGAGCTTACTGTGAGCTTACTGTGAGTTTACTGTGAGCTTACTGAGCTTACTGTGAGCTTACTGTGAGTTTACTGTGAGCTTACTGAGCTTACTGTGAGTTTACTGTGAGCTTACTGAGCTTACTGTGAGCTTACTGTGAGTTTACTGTGAGCTTACTGAGCTTACTGTGAGCTTACTGTGAGCTTACTGTGAGCTTACTGTGAGTTTACTGTGAGCTTACTGTGAGCTTACTGTGAGTTTACTGTGAGCTTACTGAGCTTACTGTGAGCTTACTGTGAGCTTACTGTGAGCTTACTGTGAGCTTACTGTGAGCTTACTGTGAGCTTACTGTGAGCTTACTGTGAGCTTACTGTGAGCTTACTGTGAGCTTACTGTGAGCTTACTGTGAGCTTACTGTGAGTTTACTGTGAGCTTACTGTGAGTTACTGTGAGCTTACTGTGAGCTTACTGAGCTTACTGTGAGCTTACTGTGAGTTACTGTGAGCTTACTGTGAGCTTACTGTGAGTTTACTGTGAGCTTACTGTGAGCTTACTGTGAGCTTACTGTGAGCTTACTGTGAGCTTACTGTGAGCTTACTGAGCTTACTGTGAGCTTACTGTGAGCTTACTGAGCTACTGTGAGCTTACTGTGAGTTACTGTGAGCTTACTGTGAGTTTACTGTGAGCTTACTGAGCTTACTGTGAGCTTACTGTGAGTTTACTGTGAGCTTACTGTGAGCTTACTGTGAGCTTACTGTGAGCTTACTGTGAGTTTACTGTGAGTTTACTGAGCTTACTGTGAGCTTACTGTGAGTTTACTGTGAGCTTACTGTGAGTTTACTGTGAGTTTACTGTGAGTTTACTGTGAGCTTACTGTGAGCTTACTGTGAGTTTACTGTGAGCTTACTGTGAGCTTACTGTGAGCTTACTGTGAGCTTACTGTGAGCTTACTGTGAGTTTACTGTGAGCTTACTGTGAGCTTACTGTGAGCTTACTGTGAGTTTACTGTGAGCTTACTGTGAGTTTACTGTGAGCTTACTGTGAGCTTACTGTGAGCTTACTGTGAGTTTACTGTGAGCTTACTGTGAGCTTACTGTGAGCTTACTGTGAGCTTACTGTGAGCTTACTGAGAGTTTACTGTGAGTTACTGTGAGTTACTGTGAGCTTACTGAGAGTTTACTGTGAGTTACTGTGAGTTACTGTGAGCTTACTGTGAGTTACTGTGAGTTTACTGTGAGTTACTGTGAGTTTACTGTGAGTTTACTGTGAGTTTACTGTGAGCTTACTGTGAGCTTACTGAGCTTACTGTGAGCTTACTGTGAGCTTACTGTGAGTTTACTGTGAGTTTACTGTGAGCTTACTGTGAGTTTACTGTGAGTTTACTGTGAGTTTACTGTGAGCTTACTGTGAGCTTACTGTGAGTTTACTGTGAGCTTACTGAGCTTACTGTGAGCTTACTGTGAGCTTACTGTGAGCTTACTGTGAGCTTACTGTGAGCTTACTGTGAGCTTACTGAGTTACTGTGAGTTTACTGAGCTTACTGTGAGCTTACTGTGAGTTTACTGTGAGCTTACTGTGAGCTTACTGAGCTTACTGTGAGTTTACTGTGAGCTTACTGTGAGCTTACTGAGCTTACTGTGAGCTTACTGTGAGCTTACTGTGAGCTTACTGAGCTTACTGTGAGCTTACTGTGAGCTTACTGTGAGCTTACTGTGAGCTTACTGTGAGCTTACTGTGAGCTTACTGAGTTTACTGTGAGTTTACTGAGCTTACTGTGAGCTTACTGTGAGTTTACTGTGAGCTTACTGTGAGCTTACTGTGAGTTTACTGTGAGCTTACTGTGAGCTTACTGTGAGCTTACTGTGAGCTTACTGTGAGCTTACTGAGCTTACTGTGAGCTTACTGTGAGCTTACTGTGAGCTTACTGTGAGCTTACTGTGAGTTTACTGTGAGCTTACTGTGAGCTTACTGTGAGCTTACTGTGAGCTTACTGTGAGCTTACTGAGCTTACTGTGAGCTTACTGTGAGCTTACTGTGAGCTTACTGTGAGCTTACTGTGAGTTTACTGTGAGTTTACTGAGCTTACTGTGAGCTTACTGTGAGTTTACTGTGAGCTTACTGTGAGCTTACTGTGAGTTTACTGTGAGTTTACTGTGAGTTACTGAGCTTACTGTGAGCTTACTGTGAGCTTACTGTGAGCTTACTGTGAGCTTACTGTGAGCTTACTGTGAGCTTACTGAGTTACTGTGAGTTACTGAGCTTACTGTGAGCTTACTGTGAGTTTACTGTGAGCTTACTGTGAGCTTACTGTGAGTTTACTGTGAGCTTACTGTGAGCTTACTGTGAGCTTACTGTGAGCTTACTGTGAGCTTACTGTGAGCTTACTGTGAGCTTACTGTGAGCTTACTGTGAGCTTACTGTGAGCTTACTGTGAGTTTACTGTGAGTTTACTGTGAGTTACTGTGAGCTTACTGTGAGTTTACTGTGAGCTTACTGTGAGCTTACTGTGAGCTTACTGTGAGTTTACTGTGAGTTTACTGTGAGCTTACTGTGAGCTTACTGTGAGTTTACTGTGAGCTTACTGTGAGCTTACTGTGAGCTTACTGTGAGTTTACTGTGAGCTTACTGTGAGCTTACTGTGAGTTTACTGTGAGTTTACTGTGAGTTTACTGTGAGCTTACTGTGAGTTTACTGTGAGCTTACTGTGAGCTTACTGTGAGTTTACTGTGAGCTTACTGTGAGCTTACTGTGAGTTACTGTGAGTTTACTGTGAGTTTACTGTGAGCTTACTGTGAGTTTACTGTGAGTTTACTGTGAGTTACTGTGAGCTTACTGTGAGCTTACTGTGAGTTTACTGTGAGCTTACTGTGAGCTTACTGTGAGTTTACTGTGAGTTTACTGTGAGCTTACTGTGAGTTACTGTGAGCTTACTGTGAGCTTACTGTGAGCTTACTGTGAGCTTACTGTGAGCTTACTGTGAGCTTACTGTGAGCTTACTGAGCTTACTGTGAGCTTACTGAGCTTACTGTGAGCTTACTGTGAGTTTACTGTGAGCTTACTGTGAGCTTACTGTGAGCTTACTGTGAGCTTACTGTGAGCTTACTGTGAGCTTACTGTGAGTTTACTGTGAGTTTACTGTGAGTTTACTGTGAGCTTACTGTGAGCTTACTGTGAGCTTACTGTGAGCTTACTGTGAGCTTACTGTGAGTTTACTGAGCTTACTGTGAGTTTACTGTGAGCTTACTGTGAGTTTACTGTGAGCTTACTGTGAGTTTACTGTGAGTTTACTGTGAGCTTACTGTGAGCTTACTGTGAGCTTACTGTGAGCTTACTGTGAGCTTACTGTGAGTTTACTGTGAGCTTACTGTGAGTTACTGTGAGCTTACTGTGAGCTTACTGTGAGCTTACTGTGAGCTTACTGTGAGTTTACTGTGAGCTTACTGTGAGTTTACTGTGAGTTTACTGAGCTTACTGTGAGCTTACTGTGAGTTACTGTGAGCTTACTGTGAGTTACTGTGAGCTTACTGTGAGTTTACTGAGTTTACTGTGAGCTTACTGTGAGTTTACTGTGAGCTTACTGTGAGCTTACTGTGAGCTTACTGTGAGCTTACTGTGAGTTTACTGTGAGCTTACTGTGAGTTTACTGTGAGTTTACTGTGAGTTTACTGTGAGCTTACTGTGAGCTTACTGTGAGCTTACTGAGCTTACTGTGAGCTTACTGAGCTTACTGTGAGTTACTGTGAGCTTACTGTGAGTTTACTGTGAGTTTACTGTGAGCTTACTGTGAGTTACTGAGTTTACTGTGAGCTTACTGAGCTTACTGTGAGCTTACTGTGAGCTTACTGAGTTACTGTGAGCTTACTGAGTTACTGTGAGTTTACTGTGAGCTTACTGTGAGCTTACTGTGAGCTTACTGTGAGTTTACTGAGCTTACTGTGAGCTTACTGTGAGCTTACTGTGAGCTTACTGTGAGCTTACTGTGAGTTTACTGTGAGTTTACTGTGAGCTTACTGTGAGTTTACTGTGAGCTTACTGTGAGCTTACTGTGAGCTTACTGTGAGCTTACTGTGAGTTTACTGTGAGTTACTGTGAGCTTACTGAGCTTACTGTGAGCTTACTGAGCTTACTGTGAGCTTACTGTGAGCTTACTGAGCTTACTGTGAGCTTACTGAGCTTACTGTGAGCTTACTGAGCTTACTGTGAGCTTACTGTGAGCTTACTGAGCTTACTGTGAGCTTACTGTGAGCTTACTGTGAGCTTACTGAGCTTACTGTGAGCTTACTGTGAGCTTACTGAGCTTACTGTGAGCTTACTGAGCTTACTGTGAGCTTACTGTGAGCTTACTGTGAGTTTACTGTGAGCTTACTGTGAGCTTACTGAGCTTACTGTGAGCTTACTGTGAGCTTACTGTGAGCTTACTGTGAGCTTACTGTGAGCTTACTGTGAGCTTACTGTGAGCTTACTGTGAGCTTACTGTGAGCTTACTGTGAGTTTACTGTGAGCTTACTGTGAGCTTACTGAGCTTACTGTGAGTTTACTGTGAGCTTACTGTGAGCTTACTGTGAGCTTACTGTGAGTTACTGTGAGCTTACTGAGCTTACTGTGAGCTTACTGTGAGCTTACTGTGAGTTTACTGTGAGCTTACTGTGAGCTTACTGTGACTGTTTACTGTGAGCTTACTGTGAGCTTACTGTGAGCTTACTGTGAGTTTACTGTGAGCTTACTGTGAGCTTACTGTGAGTTTACTGTGAGTTTACTGTGAGCTTACTGTGAGTTTACTGTGAGCTTACTGTGAGCTTACTGTGAGTTTACTGTGAGCTTACTGTGAGCTTACTGTGAGTTTACTGTGAGCTTACTGTGAGCTTACTGTGAGTTACTGTGAGCTTACTGAGCTTACTGTGAGCTTACTGTGAGTTACTGTGAGCTTACTGTGAGTTTACTGTGAGCTTACTGTGAGCTTACTGTGAGTTTACTGAGTTTACTGTGAGCTTACTGTGAGTTTACTGTGAGCTTACTGTGAGCTTACTGTGAGCTTACTGTGAGCTTACTGTGAGTTTACTGTGAGCTTACTGAGCTTACTGTGAGTTACTGTGAGCTTACTGTGAGCTTACTGTGAGCTTACTGTGAGTTTACTGTGAGTTACTGAGCTTACTGTGAGCTTACTGTGAGCTTACTGTGAGTTTACTGTGAGTTTACTGTGAGCTTACTGTGAGCTTACTGTGAGTTTACTGTGAGTTACTGAGCTTACTGTGAGCTTACTGTGAGCTTACTGTGAGCTTACTGTGAGTTACTGTGAGCTTACTGTGAGCTTACTGTGAGTTTACTGTGAGCTTACTGTGAGTTTACTGTGAGTTTACTGTGAGCTTACTGTGAGCTTACTGTGAGCTTACTGTGAGCTTACTGTGAGCTTACTGTGAGCTTACTGTGAGCTTACTGTGAGTTTACTGTGAGCTTACTGTGAGCTTACTGTGAGCTTACTGTGAGTTTACTGTGAGCTTACTGTGAGCTTACTGTGAGCTTACTGTGAGCTTACTGTGAGCTTACTGTGAGCTTACTGTGAGCTTACTGTGAGCTTACTGTGAGCTTACTGTGAGCTTACTGTGAGCTTACTGTGAGCTTACTGTGAGCTTACTGTGAGCTTACTGTGAGCTTACTGTGAGCTTACTGTGAGCTTACTGTGAGTTTACTGTGAGTTTACTGAGCTTACTGTGAGCTTACTGAGCTTACTGTGAGCTTACTGTGAGCTTACTGTGAGTTTACTGTGAGCTTACTGTGAGCTTACTGTGAGCTTACTGTGAGCTTACTGTGAGCTTACTGAGCTTACTGTGAGCTTACTGTGAGTTTACTGTGAGTTTACTGTGAGCTTACTGAGCTCTGAGCTTACTGTGAGCTTACTGTGAGCTTACTGTGAGCTTACTGTGAGCTTACTGTGAGCTTACTGTGAGTTACTGTGAGCTTACTGTGAGTTTACTGTGAGCTTACTGAGCTTACTGTGAGCTTACTGTGAGCTTACTGTGAGTTACTGAGCTTACTGTGAGTTTACTGTGAGTTTACTGTGAGTTT
Organism: Odontesthes bonariensis; assembly: GCF_027942865.1. Lineage (NCBI taxonomy): Eukaryota > Metazoa > Chordata > Actinopteri > Atheriniformes > Atherinopsidae > Odontesthes > Odontesthes bonariensis. The sequence goes on along the minus strand of NC_134509.1, from coordinate 1,570,275 downwards.
ACTGTGAGTTTACTGTGAGCTTACTGAGCTTACTGTGAGTTTACTGTGAGCTTACTGTGAGCTACTGTGAGCTTACTGTGAGCTTACTGTGAGCTTACTGTGAGCTTACTGTGAGTTTACTGTGAGCTTACTGTGAGCTTACTGTGAGCTTACTGTGAGCTTACTGTGAGCTTACTGTGAGTTTACTGTGAGCTTACTGTGAGCTTACTGTGAGCTTACTGTGAGCTTACTGTGAGCTTACTGTGAGCTTACTGTGAGTTTACTGTGAGCTTACTGTGAGTTACTGAGCTTACTGTGAGTTTACTGTGAGTTACTGTGAGTTTACTGTGAGCTTACTGTGAGCTTACTGTGAGCTTACTGTGAGCTTACTGTGAGCTTACTGTGAGCTTACTGTGAGCTTACTGTGAGCTTACTGTGAGCTTACTGTGAGCTTACTGTGAGCTTACTGTGAGTTTACTGTGAGCTTACTGTGAGTTTACTGAGCTTACTGTGAGTTACTGTGAGTTTACTGTGAGCTTACTGTGAGCTTACTGTGAGCTTACTGTGAGCTTACTGTGAGCTTACTGTGAGCTTACTGTGAGTTTACTGTGAGCTTACTGTGAGTTACTGAGCTTACTGTGAGTTACTGTGAGTTTACTGTGAGCTTACTGTGAGCTTACTGTGAGTTACTGAGCTTACTGTGAGTTTACTGTGAGTTTACTGTGAGTTACTGTGAGTTTACTGTGAGCTTACTGAGCTTACTGTGAGTTTACTGTGAGCTTACTGTGAGCTTACTGTGAGCTTACTGTGAGTTACTGTGAGTTACTGTGAGCTTACTGTGAGTTACTGTGAGCTTACTGTGAGCTTACTGTGAGCTTACTGTGAGCTTACTGTGAGCTTACTGTGAGTTTACTGTGAGTTTACTGAGCTTACTGTGAGCTTACTGTGAGCTTACTGTGAGCTTACTGTGAGCTTACTGTGAGCTTACTGTGAGTTACTGTGAGTTACTGTGAGTTTACTGTGAGCTTACTGTGAGTTTACTGTGAGTTTACGTGAGCTTACTGTGAGCTTACTGTGAGCTTACTGTGAGCTTACTGTGAGCTTACTGTGAGCTTACTGTGAGTTACTGTGAGTTACTGAGCTTACTGTGAGCTTACTGTGAGCTTACTGTGAGCTTACTGTGAGCTTACTGTGAGCTTACTGTGAGCTTACTGTGAGCTTACTGAGCTTACTGTGAGCTTACTGAGCTTACTGTGAGTTTACTGTGAGCTTACTGTGAGCTTACTGTGAGTTTACTGTGAGTTTACTGTGAGTTTACTGTGAGCTTACTGTGAGCTTACTGTGAGTTACTGAGCTTACTGTGAGCTTACTGAGCTTACTGTGAGCTTACTGTGAGTTACTGAGCTTACTGTGAGCTTACTGAGCTTACTGTGAGTTTACTGTGAGCTTACTGTGAGCTTACTGTGAGCTTACTGTGAGCTTACTGTGAGCTTACTGTGAGCTTACTGTGAGCTTACTGTGAGCTTACTGTGAGCTTACTGTGAGTTACTGTGAGTTTACTGTGAGCTTACTGTGAGCTTACTGTGAGTTACTGTGAGCTTACTGTGAGTTACTGTGAGCTTACTGTGAGCTTACTGTGAGTTACTGTGAGCTTACTGTGAGCTTACTGTGAGTTTACTGTGAGCTTACTGTGAGCTTACTGTGAGTTACTGTGAGTTTACTGAGCTTACTGTGAGCTTACTGAGCTTACTGTGAGCTTACTGTGAGCTTACTGTGAGCTTACTGAGCTTACTGTGAGCTTACTGTACTGTGAGCTTACTGTGAGCTTACTGTGAGCTTACTGTGAGCTTACTGTGAGTTTACTGTGAGTTTACTGAGCTTACTGTGAGCTTACTGAGCTTACTGTGAGCTTACTGTGAGCTTACTGTGAGTTTACTGTGAGTTACTGAGCTTACTGTGAGCTTACTGAGCTACTGTGAGCTTACTGTGAGCTTACTGTGAGCTTACTGTGAGCTTACTGTGAGTTACTGAGCTTACTGTGAGCTTACTGAGCTTACTGTGAGCTTACTGTGAGCTTACTGTGAGCTTACTGTGAGCTTACTGTGAGCTTACTGAGCTTACTGTGAGCTTACTGAGCTTACTGTGAGCTTACTGTGAGCTTACTGTGAGCTTACTGAGCTTACTGTGAGCTTACTGTGAGCTTACTGTGAGCTTACTGTGAGCTTACTGTGAGCTTACTGTGAGCTTACTGTGAGCTTACTGTGAGCTTACTGTGAGCTTACTGTGAGCTTACTGTGAGTTTACTGTGAGTTTACTGAGCTTACTGTGAGCTTACTGTGAGCTTACTGAGCTTACTGTGAGCTTACTGTGAGCTTACTGTGAGCTTACTGTGAGTTTACTGTGAGTTACTGAGCTTACTGTGAGCTTACTGTGGCTACTGAGCTTACTGTGAGCTTACTGTGAGCTTACTGTGAGCTTACTGTGAGCTATGAGCTTACTGTGAGCTTACTGTGAGCTTACTGTGAGCTTACTGAGCTTACTGTGAGCTTACTGAGTTACTGTGAGCTTACTGTGAGCTTACTGTGAGCTTACTGTGAGCTTACTGTGAGCTTACTGTGAGCTTACTGTGAGCTTACTGTGAGCTTACTGTGAGCTACTGTGAGTTTACTGTGAGCTTACTGTGAGCTTACTGTGAGCTTACTGTGAGCTTACTGTGAGCTTACTGTGAGCTTACTGTGAGCTTACTGTGAGCTTACTGTGAGCTTACTGTGAGCTTACTGTGAGCTTACTGTGAGTCTTACTGTGAGCTTACTGTGAGCTTACTGTGAGCTTACTGTGAGCTTACTGAGCTTACTGTGAGCTTACTGTGAGCTTACTGTGAGTTTACTGTGAGCTTACTGTGAGTTTACTGTGAGCTTACTGTGAGCTTACTGTGAGCTTACTGTGAGCTTACTGAGCTTACTGTGAGCTTACTGTGAGCTTACTGAGTTTACTGTGAGCTTACTGTGAGTTACTGAGTTACTGTGAGTTTACTGTGAGCTTACTGTGAGCTTACTGTGAGCTTACTGTGAGTTTACTGTGAGCTTACTGTGAGCTTACTGTGAGCTTACTGTGAGCTTACTGTGAGCTTACTGTGAGCTTACTGTGAGCTTACTGTGAGCTTACTGAGTTTACTGTGAGCTTACA